>NW_024403551.1:0-10230 GCF_007990345.1 Gossypium hirsutum | reverse complement strand
ATCATTGAGGTGTGTAAATAACGAGATAATCCGAGTTGAGTCTACGGACTTAAAGGGGTTGCCAGCTGTAATATCATCAATGTTGGCCCAGAAATATGTAAGAAAGGGGTGCGAAGCATACCTTGCGTATGTACTTGATGACAAAGAGTTAGAAAAGAAAACCGAATCTGTGCCGGTGGTTTGTTGAATACCCGGATGTTTTTCCCTAGGAATTACCGGGTTTACCACCTGTTCGGGAGGTAGAGTTTGGTATTGAGCTTGTACCTGGGACTACGCCGATTTCGATAGCTTCGTATCGTATGGCACCAACCAAGTTAAAAGAGTTGAAAGCTCAGTTGCAAGAATTGACGGATAGAGGTTTCGCTCGACCAAGTTTCTCACCTTGGGGTGCACCAGTATTGTTTGTGAAAAAGAAGGACGGAACCATGAGGTTGTGCATCGACTATCGTCAGCTGAATAAGGTGACAATAAAGAATAAATATCCGATGCCGCGCAGTGATGATTTGTTTGATCAACTAAAGGGAGCCTCAGTGTTTTCAAAGATAGACTTGAGATCGGGTTATTATCAGTTGCGGATTCGAGATTCGGACGTACCCAAAACTGCTTTCAGAACGAGGTACGGTCACTACGAGTTCTTAGTGATGCCGTTTGGGCTCACTAATGCCCCTGCGGTGTTTATGGATTTGATGAATCGGATCTTCAGGCTGTATTTGGATCGGTTCGTAGTTGTGTTTATTGATGACATCTTCGTCTATTCAAGAGATGAGACCGAACATGCTGAGCATCTGAGGCTAGTGTTGCAAATTTTGCGGGATAAGCAGTTATATGCTAAGTTCAGTAAGTGTGAGTTCTGGTTAAGAGAGGTTAGCTTCTTGGGTCATGTGGTATCCGCATCGGGTATTCGAGTTGACCCGAGCAAAATTTCAGCCATACTTAACTGGAAGCCTCCGAGAAATATTACTAAGGTTCGGAGCTTTTTGAGACTTGCCGGTTACTACCGACGGTTTGTAAAAGGTTTCTCGATGATAGCCACACCAATGACGAAGCTACTTCAAAAAGATGTTAAGTTCGAATGGACGGAAAAATGTCAGAAAAGTTTCGATCAACTGAAAACTTATCTAACTGAAGCTCCAATTCTAGTGCAGCCCGAATCAGGCAAAGAGTTTGTCATTTATAGTGATGCCTCCCTACTTGGGTTGGGTTACGTATTGATGCAAGAAGGTCGAGTTGTGGCCTATGCGTTGAGACAATTAAAGCCACATGAGAAAAATTATCCGACTCATGATCTCGAATTAGCTGTCATCGTATTCGCTTTGAAAATATGGCGACATTACTTATTTGGTGAGAAGTGCCATGTATTTTCGGATCACAAAAGTCTCAAATATTTGATGACTCAAAGAGACTTGAATCTGCGACAAAGGCGTTGGCTTGAGTTGTTGAAAGATTATGAACTTGTCATTGACTATCACCCAGGAAAGGCTAATGTGGTTGCGGATGCCTTAAGTCGTAAATCACTGTTTGCTTTACGAGCGATGAATGTACACTTGTCTGTTCTATCCGACAATGTGTTAGTGGCGGAATTAAAGGCCAAACCATTGTTGATTCATCAAATTCGTGAAGCTCAGAAAGTCGATGATGAATTGGTTGCAAAATGGGCTGAATGTGTTCCGAATATGGAATCAGAGTTTCAAATTGATGATGACGATTGTTTGAGGTTCAGAAGTCGGTTGTGTGTTCCAAGAAATTCAGAACTCATTTCGATGATTCTGAATGAAGCTCATTGTAGCCGAATGTCAATTCACCCGGGGAGTACGAAAATGTACAACGATCTGAGACGTCAGTTTTGGTGGCATGGTATGAAACGAGACATTTCCGATTTTGTCTCGAAATGCTTAGTATGTCAGCAAGTGAAGGCGGAACATCAAGTGCCTATTGGTTTACTTCAGCCGATCATGATACCTGAATGGAAATGGGATCGAGTCACGATGGATTTTGTGTCTGGGTTGCCATTGTCGACAAGTAAGAAAGATGCGATTTGGGTTGTTGTCGATAGACTAACTAAGTCGGCTCATTTTATCCCCGTACGTACAGATTTTTCATTGGATAAACTAGCTGAATTGTATGTTTCTCAGATTGTGAGATTACACGGGGTACCGATTTCTATTGTGTCGGATAGAGATCCGAGATTCACCTCGCGATTTTGGAAGAAATTGCAAGAAGCTTTGGTACCAAGCTGCATTTTAGCACCGCTTTTCATCCACAAACCGATGGTCAATCCGAGCGGATAATTCAGATACTTGAGGATATGTTGAGATGTTGCATCCTCGAGTTTAGTGGCTCATGGGAGCGGTATTTACCTTTGATTGAATTCGCTTACAACAATAGTTTTCAATCAAGTATTAAGATGGCACCTTACGAGGCTTTGTACGGGCGTAAATGCCGTACGCCATTGTTTTGGACCGAGCTCGGTGAAAGCAAAATTTTTGAAGTGGATTTGATTAAAGATGCTGAACAGAAAGTAAAAATAATTCGTGAAAGTCTGAAGGCAGCACCAGATCGTCAGAAGTCGTATGCGAATTTAAAACGAAGAAATATTGAGTATCAGGTGGGAGACAAAGCGTTTCTTAAGGTTTCACCTTGGAAAAAGATACTCAGATTTGGCCGTAAGGGCAAATTGAGTCCGAGATTCATTGGGCCGTATGAAATCTCCGAACGAGTTGGTCCAGTTGCGTATAGATTAACTTTGCCCCCTGAACTTGAAAAGATTCACGACGTCTTTCATGTTTCGATGCTTCGACGTTATAGATCTGATCCATCGCACACAATTAATCCATCAGAGTTTGAAATTCAACCTGATATGAGTTATGAAGAAGAACCGATTCGTATCCTGGCTCGTGAAGTGAAAGAGTTACGAAACAAAAGGGTTCCGTTAGTGAAAGTGTTATGGCTCAAACACGGGATCGAAGAAGCTACTTGGGAACCCGAGAACTCTATGAAAGAGTGATACCCAAACCTATTTACCGGTAAGATTTTCGGGGACAAAAATTTCGTAAGTAGGGGAGAGTTGTGACAGCCCTAAAGTGACCCTAGTCGGAAAGCGATTTCGGGACCGCTAAATCGAGTCACCAAACTATTTGAATATGATATTTATTGTCTAAAATATGTGGTTATGAATGTGTGAAAGTTTTAAGCTTCGATTTAGTAAATTGCATGTGAAATTAGTCAATAGGACTTATGTGTGACACTTTTGAAATGTGATAGGTTAATCTATAAGGATCTATTAGTGCATGTAATCAAAGGGGTGGACTTGCATGTCAATTTCCCCCATTTAATTACTAGTGGCCGGCCATGACAAAGGGTGATGGGCAAAACATGTCATAAAACATGTTGTGATAATGGTTTATGTTAGAAAAAAATAAAATAAGGAGCATGGGCAGTAAAATAATAATGGGAAGGTAAATGATGAAAAAAAAATGTGTGTGTGGTTGCTCCCCCCATTGCCGTGAATTGAAAAAAAAAAGAAAGAAGTTCTCATGTTTTTCTTGGCCGAATGGGAGAAAGAGAATAAGGGGGAAGAGCTTTGAGAAAATCGGCTATGGTGGGTTGCTAAACTAAGGTATGTTTGATGTTGTCCATGAGATTCATGCATGTTTTTAGTTGTTAGTTTGAGTTCTACCTAGCCCATGGTTTAAATCTTTGCTATGAGATGGAGATGATATTCGGCCATGGGTGTTGTCTTCTTGGTTGATGTTTGATGTTGTGGTGATGAGGCATGAAGATGAGTCAAGTTTCGGCTAAGGTGGATTTGTGTTGATGTCATTTGCATGCTAAGTGTGAAGCTTTGTAATGATACATGTGATGGTGATTGATGACTCTTGGATTTTCTTTTTGGCATTTTTGAGTTAGACATTAAGTTCCTTGTGTAACCCATGACCAAAATTGAATGGTATGGTGTCTTGATGCATTCGGCCATGGTAGAAAGTAGATGTGAAATGGTAGTAAGGTGAAGTGCAAAATGTTAGTATTTGATTACTAGTGTATATATGCGTATTAGTCGAGTTTTGAACTTGAAACAAAATGATATATAATCAGTACAAGTATCTATACTTGTAGGAAGTATTAAGCATATAATCGGCCTCAACATAGACATGCATATTCGGCCATAGGAAGAAGATTGGTGTTACATGTATTCGGTTAGAGGCAAGCATATTGATGCTTTTATCTTGGCTTAGACAATCGGCTAAAAGAGAGTGTGGGCTAATATGTTGAGTTGATTTATGATTTCATATGTATGTGACTTTAATGTCTAATGTATATATATATGGGCTAAGTACCTTGAGTTCCTCTTTTGATGCTCAAATGATTAAATCAATTTATTTGTTAAATTAAGCTCAAGAGCAAAGGGGAACTAAATCCGATAAAGGGAAGGAAAAAGTGGTCGAATAGCCATCGAAATCATTCGACAACATCCGAGGTAAGTTTTCGAGCAATGAGACTTAGTTTATGATTTGATTAAGTCATGATGTATGAGCATAACAAATATACGGTGATATGATGATTCTACTTGAATTATATGATGAGTTAATTAGTCTATACGTATGACGGGTAGCCGTATGTGCATAGAGATCGTGTCATAAAGCAAACTAAACTATGCTGTTTGTATGTGGCTAGTGAGCCGAAAATGGGAGTGCTTAATACGTGACTTGTGTTTGAACTCTAATTATGAAAATGAGATATAAATGTGTCATGATTTATTGATATGTGCATGAATATTCGGATGATAACCGGGCTAAGTCCCGAAGGCATTTGTGCGAGTTATTACATCCGGGCTAAGTCCCGAAGGCATTTGTGCGAGTTATTACATCCGGGCTAAGTCCCGAGGGCATTTGTGCGAGCTACTATATCCGGGCTAAGTCCCGAAGGCATTGGTGCGAGTTACTATATCCGGGCTATGTCCCGAAGGCATTGAGCGAATAGCTATATCCAGTTAAATCCCGAAGGTACTTGGCTTGGGAATGAACGACCTTGCTGTAATAGTTTCAATTAATATGCTCGTAAAATCCCAGCAATGAGGTATGTCTCGTACATGCGTCGATTTAGTTGATCCCTTACAGTTAGTATTCGCTCAGTCGATAAATGAGCTACCGGCCTTTGGCTAAGTTGATCTTTTGTGTATGAATATAAGGGTTGGTAATGTGAAGTAAGTGTGATATTGAGAATTTGTGCATATGAAATTATCCGTTTAGCCATATGAATGCTACGCTTTAGTTGTGTCTAATTTCATGGCTCAAAACTTACTAAGCATTTAATGCTTACTCCGTTTCTTTGATTCTCTGTTTTATAGATTTTGGTTCGTCAGCTATCGGACTTGGGATTATTGAAGTCGAAGTCTCCCACACTATCAAAGCCCCTTTTGGTACACTTTTGGTTGAACTTTGAAATGGCATGTATAGGACTACCCTTTTGTTGTGGGTCATGTACCCTTTGGTTTTGTATAAATTTGGATAGCCATGCGAAAATGGCTTATATATATATTTTTGAGCATAATGTTATAATCATTTTGTATGTATATGGTTATTGAGAGGTGTGGATATGCTTGGCAAAGATTGGCCATTGGAATGGTTAATCACGATCATACTTTGTGCTATATGCTAAAGGGTTAGTTGAATCATGGAAACTATGTAATAGGTAAAATCTACCTTAAAGGCAGATGCTGACAGCAGCAGTGGTGTGAATTTGAAAAATCACTAAAAATAGTAGGAATGGAATTAAATAGTGAATAAATTATGTAATCGAACCTTGATGAACCTACTTCCATATGGAAGAAACGAAAGGGTCATATGAGTCGTATTTTAAGAGATATTTAAGTTTTTACGGGACAGGGCCAGAGCGATTTCTGGATCCCCTGATCTGACTTTGGAAATTCATTATAAATTAACCAGAGATAATTAGAAGTCATGCCATATATGTATAGATTCCTTTTTGAGTCTAGTTTCATTAGAAACAAACGGCATAAGTATTGAAGCCCTGTATAAGGAGTTATCTAAGTCGCAATGTAGGAAGGTCAGTGTAGTCAAACCCTGTAACAGGGGAGACTTTAACTAATAAACTGTACTATTTGGCTCGACGAAAAATTCTAGAAAAAAATTTGTGGATGTATATATGAGTCTAGTTTCAGGGAAAAATTATGAAACTGATTTTCGAGTTTTGGAACTCAAGATATGATTTTTAAGGTGACAGTGACGCTGTTAGCCAACTGTCTGGAAAATTTTTAAAATGGACTGTGAACATACATGAATTATGTCTGTTAGCACCTCGTGGTCGCTTCCGACAACGGTCTCGGGTACGGGGTGTTACATAACTAGAGTTTAAAAAATTAATAATAAATTTTATCCTACCCTTCATCCTTTTTCATATTCATTTCATGTAGTCATTTTCAACCTTTGTTTTCATGTTATTATAACAATGAGAGTTTCTCGGATTTTTTGAGTAGTAGTAGAACTCAGTGAGCGAGTAAATTGAAAATTTTAAAAATGTATTATAAACCAAAAACTAATTAAAAGTATGCTAACCTGGGTTTTAGCTTTTCTTTTTTGTGGAACAAAGTGATAGAAATCGAGTCAATGCCATTAAATGACGTCAGCCTCCCCCGGTATCTTTACTTCCGCCCACTGCAATTGGGAAATTCCTTATCTTTAACCTTAGTTTTATTGTTCCTTCTTTAATCTTTGTTTTGTTTCTTTATATTTTTAGCTCAAACCCGAAATTTCAGACAAATAAATAAATAATGTGTTTCAAGTGACTAACGTTTCTATTACCTTCTCTAAAAATTTTGATTCCACTGTCCCTGATGTTTAATCTCAGCCGTTCGATTTTCTTGTACTTACTAACCGTCGTCGTCGTGACGGCACAGTCGACAGCTCCACCACCAAGGGGAGACTCGTACCGTCTTTACAGTCATTTCGACCCCACGATGGCCATCGTCGTTATGGTCCTCGTCGGCGCTTTCTTCTTCGTCTGGATCCTCTCCATTTACATCCGTCATTACGACGAATCTTACCCGATCGCCACCGCCGCTGCAGCTTCCTCTGCTCAAAGGTTCCGGCCAAGCGGTCTTTATCCGGAGGTGATCGAGAATTTCCCCGTTTTTTTATATTCCCATGTTAAGAACCTTAAAATTGGTAAACGGGCGCTGGAATGCGCGGTTTGTTTGAGTGAGTTCGAAGACGATGAAGCTCTGCGTGTAATTCCGAAATGCTGACACGTGTTTCATCTTTATTGTATCGACGCTTGGTTGGCTTACCAGGTGACCTGTCCTGTTTGTCGAGCTAAGCTCAGCCCCGATTCCGATGACATAGCTCTACCGGTAGAGTTAGGCTCCGACACCACTGAGTCGGACAACAACAACACCGAGTCGAGTCATCCGACAAGACAACGAATTGAGCAGCAAAATGAGTTGGTCATTCATGTCGACGAGGAAACGAGACCGAGAGAGAAAATAACGGGGAAGTTTACACGTTCTCACTCGACGGGTCACTCAATGATTCAACCTGGGGAGAACACGGAAAGGTTTCCGTTAAGGTTTGCGGAGGAATTCAGGAAGCAAATTGCGAAAAGGAGGGGGGGTTGAAGCGGGCAAGTAGTTACGACGACGTATTGGAAAGGGAAGGTAGTTGGAAGAAGGGAGGAGAAGGAAGTAGGAGGGGGAAAAGTAACATAGACCGTTGGGTGTTTTCAAGGACACCGCCGTTTGTTTCGAAGACGGGTCCGCTTAAGTCTCCGAAAGGTGGCGGTGGAGATTGGGATGATGGGTCCCATTCATGGAGAGGGTTAACGTCCGTTAAAGAGAAGCTATATTGTCTCAACTTGAAAGCTGAGCTAGGTGAAAAAGGTTCCTCGCCTCGGCCTTCCATCTAATTGTAAATTTGTAGTTATAGGACTGTATTTTAGGGATAGTGATATTCATAAATATATATTAGTGGTAGATCGTCACCTTGATTGTTTCTCGATTCAAATTTGGAATTGGAATGGGGAACTATTAAAGAAATATAAGGTCAAATTCTGTAAGTAACCTATGTGCTATATATTTAGTGTGAATTTAGTCCTTTTTTACTTCAATTTAATTTTTCTAATTCTATGTGTTTCATTTATTTAATTTTAAAAATTTTAAATACCATTTAATATATTTAATTTATTTAATTTTTCTTGTCTTGCATGGAGTGATGTTTAAAACTATTGTTATATACCTGTTGACACGGATTCGAAATGTGTTACCCCTATTCTCTCCTATAATATTGATAAAAATATTTTAAAAACTCCCATCATAAATATATTAATTAATGAGAAGATATTTCATACACTATTAGTAGAGTTTTTAAAATATTAAAAAATAAATATAAAAACAAAGAGATGTTAATTTTTTTTAAAATTATTTGTGAAATAAAAAAAATTATATTGCTATTGTACCAATAATTAACCTTTAATTAATTATCCTTAATTTATTAATATGTATTACGAGGAAAGAAAACTAGTGTGTGATTACAACAAAAATATTATATATTTACCGCTTAATACTTTGACCAAAAAAAATTTGAGTTAATTGTACCATACATTTTCAAATTACAAGTTTTATTTTAAATTAATCTTTAAATTTTTAAAAAATTTTAATTACATGTTTAAATTTTTATTTTTATATTAATAAGGTCTTTTTATTATAAAAATTATTAATTTAACTGTTAAATGATATGTCAAATATGTGGTATAGTTTACAATGAAGTGTTTACAAAAAATAAATATTGTGAAAATGGATACTATAAAAATATTAGTTTTGAGGCTTTCAAAACTTTCAAAAAACTTTACCACTCACCTTTTTTTTTTTACTTTCTTTTTAATTTTTACTTTTAAAAGTTACGCGACAATTTTAATTTTTCTTTAAATTTTTTTTAAATTATATCATATAAAATTTTGTGACAGCCCAAAGTTGACCCTAGTCGGGAAGTGGTTTCGGGACCGCTAAACCGAGTCACCGAAATGTTTGAATGTGATACTTATTGTCTAGAATATGTAATTATGAATGTGTGAAAATTTCAAGCTTCAATTTGGTTGATTTCATGTGAATTTAGTCAATAGGACTTATGTGAGAAAATTCTAAAATGTGATAGGTCAATGTGTGAGGACCTATTAGTGCATGTGGACAAAGGGGGACTTGCATGTCAAATTCCCCCCCTAATGAGTAGTGGCCGGCCATGACAAGGAATGATGGGCAAAACATGTCATGAAACATGTTTTGTTAATGGAAGAATAAAATAAGGAGTATGGGTAATAAAGAAATGGAAACAAAAGAAAAAAAATGTGTGGTTGCCCCCCATTGCCGTGAGCTAAAGAGAAGAAAGGAGAAAAATTTGTGTTCATCCTTTCTCACCTTCATTTAGCCTAAATTAGAAAGAAAAACAAAGAAAAAAATTTCTCATCCTTTGGTTCATCCTTGGCCAAAAATTTTAAAGAGGAAAGAAGAAGAAAGGTGAAGAGATTCGGCCATGCATGTAGCTAGGCTAAGGTATGTTTGATGATGTTCCATGAGATGCATGCATGTTTTAGTTGTTAGCTTGAGTTCTACCTAGCCCATGGTCTAAATCTTGCTATGTGATGGAAATGGCACTTGACCATGGATGCATCATTCTTGGTTGATGTTTGATGTTGTGGTGATGAGGCTTGAGGATGAGTTAAGATTCGGCCTAGGTGGAGGTTGTGTTAATGCCATTGCATGCAAAATATGAAGCTTGTTAATGATGCATGTGATGATGGCTTGATGATTCTTGAACCTCCTTTTTAGCATTTTTGTGTGAGCACATATGTGCATTGGTTGCTAAATGGAGAAGAATCGGCTAGCAAGATGTGTGCTAAGGCCGAATGTAACTTTGCATGTTAATGAGCAATGCATGTGTTAAATTGATGAAAAGGGGGAGGATGCTTTACTAGTGTGTATATGTGTGTATTAAGTGTTGAAATCGACCCCAAAAATAGACATGCATATTCGGCCAAGGGGAAAGAAATTAGCTAATATGTTGTGTTGATGCATGATTTTTGCATGTTTGAGACTTTAATGTCAAATGTATAAATATGGGCTAAGTGCCTTGTGTTCATCTTTTTGATGCCTAAATGATGAAATCAATTTATTTGTTTGATTAAGCTCAAGAGCAAAGGGGAAATAAATCCGATAAAGGAAGGAAA
>NW_024403550.1:0-10269 GCF_007990345.1 Gossypium hirsutum | reverse complement strand
GAAAATCATGAATCAAACTCGAACATTTTTTAGCTAATTTTCCCCCTTGCCGATATATTGCAATGTTCTATTTTTTGGAGGGCGATTTATCAACACTTAATACATTTTCTACTAGTTATGGTGCACTTGATTATTGACTTTAAACAACCCTTTTGTTTCAAGATTCAAACTTGGCTAATACACACACATTATACACACGTAGTATAAATTTTGCATCCTGCCTCTCTCCTTTCATTCCAATTTTAGGACAAAACATGTCATTCGACTGCATTAAACATATTCCAAAAGTTTATATTCGGCCCTTAAGCACTTACCAACTTTGTAGCCGATTTCTCCATTTAGCAACCAATGCACATATGTGTCACTCAAAAATGCTAAAAAGGAGGTTCATGATCATCAAGCACCATCATGCATCTTACAAGCTTCATATTTAGCATGCAATGGCATTAACACAAACTCCACTGGCCGATCTTAACTCATCCTCATGCCTCATCACACAACATCAAACATCAACCAAGAATGATGCATCATGGCCGAGTTCATTTCCATCACATAGCAAGATTTAGACCATGGGCTAGGTAGAACTTCAAGCTAACAACTAAAACATGCATGCATCTCATGGAACTCATCAAACATACCTTAGCCTAGCTACATGCATGGCCGAACCTCTTCAACCTTTCTTTTCCTTCCTCCTTAAAATTTTTGGCCAAGGATGAACCAAAGGATGAGCATTTTTTTTTCTTTGTTTTATTTTCCTTTCTAGTTTCGGCTAAATGAAGATGAGAAAGGATGAACAAAATTTTCTCCTTCTTTCTTTAGCTACGGCAATGGGGGGGGGAAAACAACTACACACATTTTTTTTTTGTATTCATCAACTCCTTTCTTATTTTATGCCCATGCCCCTATTTTATTTTTTTCCTACATACCTCACTGGCCACATGTTCCCAACATGTTTCCACCCTAGCATGGCCACCACTAGCTAAATTTTGGTAATTTGACATCAAACCCATCATTTTCACAACATGCATTAATAGACCATTTTAAATTAGCCTTATATTTTCACCATGTCTCATATCAATCCCTATTTATAATTCTCATGCAATTGGCAAATTGGAGAATGAAACTTCACATACTCATGTACACACTAATAAGCTAGAATATGGAATCAATTATTTTTATGACTCGTTTTGTGGTCCCGAAACACTTCCGACTAGGGTCAATTTTGGGCTGTCACAACTCTCCCCCATTAAGAAATTTTCGTCCCCGAAAATCTTACCGGTAAATAGGTTTGGGTATCGTTCTTTCATCGAGCTCTTTGGTTTCCCAGTAGCTTCCTCGATCCGTGTTTTGAGCCATAACACCTTCACTAACGGAACCCTTTTGTTTCGCAACTCCTTCACTTCACGAGCTAGGATACGCATCGGCTCTTCTTCATAACTCATATCGGCTTGAATTTCAACCTCTGATGGCTAATTATGTGCGATGGATCAGATCGATAGCGTCGAAGCATCGAAACATGAAAGACGTCGTGAATCTTTTCAAGCTCAGGGGGAAAAATCATCTATACGCAACCGGACCAACTCGTTCGGAGATTTCATACGGCCCAATGAATCTCGGGCTCAACTTGCCCTTACGGCCAAACCTGAGTACCTTTTTCCAAGGCGAAACTTTAAGGAACACTTTATCTCCACCTGATATTCAATGTCCTTTCGTTTCAAATCCGCATACGATTTTTGACGATCTGTGGCTGCTTTCAGACTTTCACGGATTACCTTTACTTTCTGTTCGGATCCTTATCAAATCAACTCGATTTACTTCACCGAGCTCGCCAAAACAATGTACGCATTACGCGTACAAAGCTGTAAGTCCATCTTAATACTTGATTGACTATTTTGTACGATTCAATCAAGTAATACGTTCCTAATACTGACTCGAGGTGCAAATTCAATATCCTCAGTATCTGAATTATCGTCGATTGAATCGTTTTGAAAGCAGTCTAAATGCAGCTTTACTTTGCAATTTCTTCCAAATCGTGAGGTAAATCTCGGATCTCTATCCGACACGATAGAATAGGTACCCCGTGTAATCTCACAATCTGAGAAACATACAATTCGGCTAGTTTATCCAATGAAAAATCCATAGCACGGGATAAAGTGAGCCGACTTAGTAGTCTATCAACAACAACCCAAATCGCATCCTTCTTACTTGTTGACAATGGCAGTCCGGACACAAGTCCATTGTGACTCGATCCATTTCCTCGGGTATCATGATCGGCTGAAGTAATCCTGAGGCACTTGATGTTCCGCTTTCACTTGTTGACATATTAAACATCTCGAAACAAAGTCGGATGTCTCGTTCATACCATGCCACCAAACCAACGTTCAAATCGTTGTACATTTTGTACTCCCCGGGTGACTTGACATTCGCTACAATGGGCTTCGTTCAGAATCATCGAAATGAGTTCCGAATCCTTGGAACACACAAACGACTTCTGAACCTCAAACAATCATCATCATCAATTTGAAACTCCGATTCCTTGTTCGGAGCACACTCAGCCCGTTTTGCAACCAATTCATCATCAACTTTCTGGGCTTCACGAATTTGATGAATCAATAATGGTTTGGCTTTTAATTCAGCAACTAACACATTGTCAGGTAGAACAGGCAAATGCACATTCATTGCTCGTAAAGCAACCAATGACTTCCGGCTTAAGGCGTCTGCAACCATATTAGCCTTTCCCGGGTGGTAATCAATGACAAGCTCGTAATCTTTCAACAACTCAAGCCAACGTCTTTGTCGCAGATTTAAGTCTCTTTGAGTCATCAAATATTTGAGACTTTTGTGATCCGAAAATACATGGCACTTTTCACCAAATAAGTAATGTCGCCATATTTTTAAAGCAAATACGATGGCAGCTAGTTCAAGATCATGGGTCGGATAATTTTTCTCATGTGGCTTTAATTGTCTCGACGCATAGGCCACAACTCGACCTTCTTGCATCGATACGCAACCCAACCCAAGTAGGGATGCGTCACGATAAATGACAAACTCTTTGCCTGATTCGGGTTGCACTAAAATTGGAGCTTCAGTCAAATGAGTTTTCAGTTGATCGAAACTTTTCTGACATTTCTCCGTCCATTCGAACTTAACATCCTTTTGAAGTAGCTTCGTCATTGGTGTGGCTATCATCGAGAAACCTTTGACAAATCGTCGGTAATAACCGGCGAGTCCCAGGAAGCTCCGAACTTCGATAATATTTCTTGGAGGCTTCCAGTTAAGTATGGCTGAAACTTTGCTCGGGTCAGCTCGAATACCCGATGCGGATACCACATGACCCAAGAAGCTAACCTCTCTTAACCAGAACTCACACTTACTGAACTTAGCATATAACTGCTTATCCCGCAAAATTTGCAACACTAGCCTCAGATGCTCAGCATGTTCGGTCTCATCTCTTGAATAGACCTAGATGTCATCAATGAACACAACTATGAACCGATCCAAATATGGTCTGAAGATCCGATTCATCAAATCCATAAATACCGCAGGGGCATTAGTGAGCCCAAACGGCATCACTAAGAACTCGTAGTGACCATATCTCGTTCTGAAGGCAGTTTTGGGTATGTCCGAATCTCGAATTCGCAACTGATAATAGCCCGATCTCAAATCCATTTTTGAGAACATTGAGGCTCCCTTCAGTTGGTCGAACAAATCATCGATACGCGGTAACGGATATTTGTTCTTTATCGTCACTTTATTCAGTTGACGATAGTCAATGCACAACCTCATGGTTCCGTCCTTTTTTTTTTCACGAACAATACTGGTGCACACCAAGGTGAGAAACTTGGTCGAGCAAAACCTCTATCCGTCAATTCTTGTAACTGAGCTTTCAACTCTTTTAACTCAGTTGGTGCCATACGATACGGAGCTATCGAAATCGGCGTAGTCCCAGGTACAAGCTCAATACCAAACTCTACCTCCCGAACAGGTGGTAAACCCGGTAATTCTTCAGGAAAAACATCCGGGTATTCACAAACCACCGGCACAGATTCGGGTTTCTTGTCTAATTCTTTGTCATCCAGTACATACGCAAGGTATGCTTCGCATCATTTTCTTACATATTTCTGGGCCAACAATGCTGATATTACAGCTGGCATCCCCTCCAAGTCCGTAGACTCAACTCGGATTACTTCGTTATTTGCGCACCTCAAATCAATAGTCTTGCTTTTGCAATTCACAACCGCATCATGCGCGGTCAACCAATCCAAACCAAGAATAACATCAAATTCATCGAACGGCAAAAGCATCAAGTCCGCCGGGAAACAGGAACCTCGAATTTCTAGGGGACATTTCTTACACACTTTGTCACAAGCACGTAACGACCCAAGGGGTTTGACACCCGAATTACGAACTCAGTAGACTCAATAGGTAAAGTCTTACTGGATGCTAAGGTTTCACATATGTAAGAATGAGTAGAACCGGGGTCAATCAAAGCAATTACATTAGTATCAAAGAGTGTAAAAGTACCGGTAATAACATCAGGCGAAGAAGCATCCTCGCGGGCACGTATAGCATAAGCTCTAGCAGGCGCACGAGCCTCGGATCTGGTCATAGCATCTCTAGATTCTCTCTGACCACCACCAGCATTGCCCGTATTTCCAGATGGTCTACCTCGAGCAGTGGTAGCACCCGGTTTCCCACTCTGATTTACATTCTGTTCAGACAACCTCTGGCAATCTTTAATGAAGTGGTCAACCGATCCGCACTTGTAACAGGAGCGGTCAGGGAATCTACAACTCCCCGAATGCCATTTACCGCAATATCGACATTTCGTTCTGTCTCGACGTTCATTCCCAACACTGGCGACCGAAGTGCCTCGTGTACCCAAGGGGGTCGATCACGATCTCGTCTAAAAAGGCCCGAAGTGCCTCTCGACCAGCCCACATCATCTCGAAATTTCTTCGATGCCTGTTGAAGAGACTTTCTCGAAGATCTTTTACGAAACTCTCCAGTTCCCTCATCAACTTTTTGTTTTTCTTTTCTAAGCTCTTCGGCTTTACAAGCTCGCTCGTCCAGTACTACGAACTCTCGTATTTCAAGAACGCCAACGAACATTTTCATATCTTCATTCAGCCCATCCTCGAAGAGTTTACACATGATAGCCTCGGACGAAACACATTCCCGAGCGTATCTACTAAGTCTAACAAATTTTTGCTCGTAATCAGTAACTGACATGGAACCTTGCTTAAGCTCAAGAAATTCCTTCCGTTTTTGATCAACAAATCTCTGACTGATATACTTTTTCCGAAACTCAGTTTGGAAAAACTCCCAAGTTACTTGCTCTCGGGGCACAACAGAAGTCAGAGTACTCCACCAATAGTAGGCAGAATCGCGTAGCAAGGAGATAGTACACTTTAGGCATTCATCGGGTGTACAAGATAGCTCATCGAGTACCCGGATAGTGTTGTCCAACCAAAATTCAGCTTGCTCGGCATCGTCGCTATCCGTAGCCTTAAATTCAGTAGCCCCATGTTTTCGGATTCTATCAACTGGGGGCTTATTTGACCTTATTTGGTCAGTTACCGGAGGTATTGTAGGTGCGGGGGTGGTATTAGTCGGGAATGGAGGTTGTGGAACAGCCGTATTAGTTCGAATGTATTGGTTGAACCAATCATTCATCACGCTATAGAAAGCTTGTCTAGCTTCATCATTCGGGTTACTAGCATTAGGTTGAGAGTCCGCCGGCGCTGTCCCTTGTGCGGGAGCAGGCGCTACACTCTCAAGATCATCAGCTACCTCTCGGTCGGGATTGGGATCCATTACTATAAATAAACACATTTACAATTGTTAGAAATCACCACACTATCAAGTAATCACATAAAATGGCATGTATAGCTAGACCCAAAGCATTACGGTAGTCCTAGAATCGACTAAACCGTAGCTCTGATACCAATCAATGTAACACCCCGAACCCGAGACCGACACCGGAGTCGAACACAAGGTGTTAACAGACTTTAAACCCCTTATAAAAATATTTCTCAGACACTGCCAATCTGCATACTAGTCGCTTTAAAAATCATATCTAGAGTTTCACAACTCGAAAATCAGTTTCGTGATTTTTCCCTGAAACTAGACTCATATGTCCATCTACATATTTTTTTCTAGAATTTTTGGTCGGGCCAATTAGTACAGTTTATTAGTCAAAGTCTCCCATGTTACAGGGATCGACTACCCTGACCTTTGCGCATTACGACTTGGATATCTCCTTGTACAGGGATCCAATACTGATGCCGTTTGTTTCTATAGAAACTAGACTCAGAGAGGAATCTATCCATATATGGTATGACTCCTAATTATCTCTGGTTAATTTGTAATGAATTTCCAAAGTCGGAACAGTAAATCCAGAAACCGTTCTGGCCCTGTCTCACGAGAACCTGAATATCTCTTAACATACTATCCGTATGATTGTTTCGTTACTTTCCTATGAAAGTAGATTCATCAAGGTTTGTTTACATAATTTATTCACTATTTAATTTCCATCCTACTATTTTTAGTGATTTTCCAAATCTACATCACTGCTGCTGTCAGCATCTGCCTTTAAGGTAGACTTTACCTATTTCATGGTTTCCATGATTCAACTAGCCCTTTTTGCATAAATAGCACAATTTATGAAAGTGATTAACCATCCCCATGGCCAATCCTTGTCAAGCATATCCACACCAAATGATTATAACAATATACTCAAACACATATAAGCCATTTTCGCATGGCTATCCAAAATTTATACATGTCCAAAGGGTCCACGACCCACCACAAACGGGTAGTCCTATACATGCCATTTCGAAGTTCAACCAAAATTGTACCAAAAGGGGGCTTTGATAGTGTGGGCGACTTTGACCTCAAGATCCCGAGTCCGATAGCTGGAGAACCAAATCTATAAAACAGAGGAGCAATGAAACGGAGTAAGCAATTTATGCTTAGTAAGTTTTGAGCAAGGAATTCCAGCACAACAAAAGTATAGCATTCATATAGCTAAACGGATAATTTCATATGCACAAATTTACGATATCGTAATTGCTTCACATTATCAACCCTTATGTACATACACAAAAGATCAACTCAGCCAAAGGCCGGTAGCTCGTTTATCAACTGAGCGAATACTTATTTGTAAGGGCTCAACTAAATTCAAGCACATACGAAACATACCTCAATGTTGGGATGTTTCGAGAGTATTAACTGGAATTTTACAGCAAGTTCATTCATTCCCAAATCACGTACCTTTGGAATTTAACCGGATATAGCTCCTCGTTCAAATGCCTTCGGGACATAGCCCGGTTATAGTAATTCGCACAAATGCCTTCGGGACTTAACCCGGATTTAGTAACTCGCACAAATGCCTTCGGGACTTAACCCGGATTTAGTAACTCGCACAAATGCCTTCGGGACTTAACCCGGATTTAGTAACTCGCACAAATGCCTTCGGGCTTAGCCCGGAATTAGTATCTCGTACAAATGCCTTCGGATCTTAGTCCGGATATTGTCACTTAACACAAGCCTTCGGGACTTAGCCCGGACAGCATTCAAATAACCATGCACATTTAACAATAAATCATGGCCCATTCGTATTTCATTTTCGTTAGCAAAACTCAAACACAAGACATTTATCATTCTTGCAAATTCGGCTCAATAGCCACACAAAGAGCATGATTTTAATTTGCTCAAAACATGATCTAATCACATCATAATTTAAGCTCTTTTACTCAAGAACTTACCTCGGGTGTTGTCGAACGATTCCGATAGCTATTCGACCACTTTTTCCTTCCCTTTATCGGATTTAGTTCCCCTTTGCTCTTGAGCTTAATTAAACAAATAAATTGATTTAATCATTTGAGCATCGAAAAGAGGAACACAAGGCACTTAGCCCATATTTATACATTAGACATTAAAGTCACATATGTACGGAATCATGAATCAAACTCAACATTTTAGCTAATTTTTCCCCCTTGGCCGAATATGCATGTCTATTTTGGGGCCGATTTCAACACTTAATACATTCTACAAGTATGGTCACTTGTATTGACTAAACACCCTTTTGTTTCAAGTTCAAAACTTGGCTAATACACACATATACACACTAGTAAAGCATCCTCTCCCTTTCCATCAATTTAACACATGCATTGTTCATTAACATGCAAAAGTTATATTCGGCCTTAGCACACAACTTGCTAGCCGATTCTTCTCCATTTAGCAACCAATGCACATATGTGCTCACTCAAAAATGCTAAAAAGGAGGTTCATGAATCATCAAGCCACCATCACATGCATCATTAACAAGCTTCATATTTAGCATGCAATGGCATTAACACAAACTCCACCTAGGCCGAATCTTAACTCATCCTCATGCCTCATCACCACAACATCAAACATCAACCAAGAATGATGCATCCATGGCCGAGTGTCATTTCCATCACATAGCAAGATTTAGACCATGGGCTAGGTAGAACTCAAGCTAACAACTAAAACATGCATGCATCTCATGGAACATCATCAAACATACCTTAGCCTAGCTACATGCATGGCCGAACCTCTTCAACCTTTCTTCTTCCTTCCTCCTTAAAATTTTTGGCCAAGGATGAACCAAAGGATGAGCATTTTTTTTTCTTTGTTTATTTTCCTTCTAGTTTCGGCTAATGAAGATGAGAAAGGATGAACAAAAATTTTCTCCTTTCTTTTCTTTAGCTCACGGTAATGGGGGGGGAAACAACTACACACATTTTTTTTTGTATTCATCATACTCCTTTTCATTATTTTATGCCCATGCCCCTTATTTTATTTTTTTCCTACATACCTCACTAGGCCAACATGTTCCCAACATGTTTCCACCCATAGCATGGCCAACCACTAGCTCAAATTTTGGGTAATTTGACATGCAAACCCATCATTTTCACAACATGCATTAATAGACCATTTTAAATTAGCCTATCATATTTTCACCATGTCTCATATCAATCCCTATTTAATAATTTCTCATGCAATTGGCAAAATTGGAGAATGAAACTTCCACATACTCATGTACACACATAATAAGCATAGAATATGGAAATCAATTATTTTTATGACTTGGTTTTGTGGTCCCGAAACCACTTCCCGACTAGGGTCAATTTTGGGCTATCACAGTTACATTCTCAATCATCATATGAACTCTTATCATCATACCATAAACCACACAACAATTAAGCATAAAAATCAAGCATTAATGTAATTATAACATCATCAAAATAAATGTCCAAATAAATGTCCAATGTCCATTACAATTAAATTAAATCTAATCCTAATAAGTGCCACAGTGCCCTCTATTATTTCTAAAGAATAATCCTTAAGCTACTACTGAGCCTTAATCTTGGATTAGCCTTGCGCTTGCTCCTCAATTACTCAAGCCAGAAAAGTCTCTAAGCAAAGGTGTGAGGATGTGAACTTAAAAAGCTCAGTGCATGATCACAAAACAATAAATAAATCTCACCAAATTCATGCATAAATCTAGGCAAATTAAGTATTAAAATTTCAGTCACAATATCACATATTATAATCATAATAACATATGTTATTCCATGAATAAAATTCCAATTTAATATGGCATATGAAAACATAATTTAACTTATAAACATACATTTATATTGGCAATACATCCATGGAAATATTTAAACATGTGATCATACATTGGATAAACAAATCTCCAAACTCCTACATATCAGAAACAGTCCCAGGTTAAGCGGACCAAAGCCACATGCTCCCTTATATCACCTCACAGTCCAGTTGAGTAGAGACACAAGCTCAACACTATCTTATTTACTCCAAAAATCTGAACTTCTTGAGCCATATGCTCACAAATAACACATAATTGTAACACTCTTTACCCGTATTTAACATCGAAACTGGATACGAGGTATTACCAGGCTTACATCACAAGCAAACATACAAATCGAGTCATAAATTTGCATCCAAATTAAAAACCATTTGCATTTCAATCATAAAGTCCCTAATGCGAGCTGCGAGGCCCAAAACATGCTTTGGAAATGGTTTGAGACTAAACCGAGCACTTAGTAAAATTTTGCAAAATTTAGAAAATTTTTGCCATGAACAGGGGTCACATGCCCCTGTGGGCAAGCCATGTGGTAACACACGTCTGTGTCCCTAACCCGTGTAACTCTCTATTTTTCAATGCATGAACAAATTGAGATCACACAGCCAAGTCACACGCTCGTGTGCTAGGCC
>NW_024403549.1:0-10271 GCF_007990345.1 Gossypium hirsutum | reverse complement strand
AATTAAAATGATTCAAAAAATTTATGGCCTAAATTGAGTTGATTCAAATTAATCCAACCTATATAAAATTTAAGGTCAATCATGACACTGGCTCGATGACAAAATTGTATGGATTTCAAATTGATTATGATAAAATTTAAGATTCAATCTCTATATTTATAAGCCTCTTTTCATTTTATTATTGTAATGTAATCGCTTACTTGTATAAAAAATCCGATTAAAGCATAAAAGAAAGAGATGATCCACATGAAAATAATCTGGGTTAGTGGGCAGAGTAGTGTTGTAGTAGTTACACAGTGTGGAGCCCCAATGTCCTGTCTGCTTTTCCTAGCATGCCTTGTCATTTGCTCTTTTGCTTCCATTTCACATTTTGCTTTGCTCTCCGCATTCATTCATATTAAACGTGAGATAATATCACGTTTGATATCTGTATTTTTATAGAATGTTCAATGTGGTACATAGACTATCAACATGTGCTTTGGAGTTAATTTCAACATACATCCCTAAAGTATGGCCGTCGTTTTATATTGGTTCCTAAACTTTAAAATGTTCTATTTGAATCCCCAAATTATAAATGTTATATCAATCAGGTTATTTCATCATTAAAGCTGTTGATTTAACTGTTAAATGACATGTCAAATATTATGTAGCTAAATTTAAAATGAAAAATTAAAAATAGAATGTTGTCGTATAACTTTAAAAGTAAAAAAAAAGTAAAATTGGAAAAAAAAGTGAATAATAAAGCATTAGTAAAAAATTTGAAAACCTCAACAGTAATATTTTTAAAGCATTCATTTTTACAATACTCTTGTTTTTCTTACAATTTTCATTTTAAATTATGATAAATAAGATTTGACATGTCATTTAATGATTAAATTAGCAGTTCTAGTAATGGAAGGACCTAATTGATGTAACCTCAATAGTTTGGGGATGTAATTAGATTGATTTGAAGTTTAGGGACTAATTTAGAATAAGGCTAATAGTTTGCGTGTTTGATGAAATTAACTCTTTGTTTTATTATGGTACTTGTATTTTTGTAAATTGTCCAATGTGATATATGTACTTTGAAAAAGTCCGATATAATACCTAAACTATTAATATGTGTTTTATAATATGGAAGAAGGAAAAGAGAAGATAACAAAAATAGAAAGGAAAGTGGACAAAGATCGGCAACAACCGGCACGAGGTCGGTCACACTATTTGTTGAAGGAGACTTAGGGTTTGAAAAGAGAAGAGAAAAAAGAGTTTTTTTGATAAATTTGATAACTATTTGAACTATTAACTATTACGAGTCCTAATGATCAATACCAGTCGTTTCTTGTATTTTTTTTTTGGTTACTTATGCTTCATGAAAATTAAGATTTTCAAAATTAAATTGATGGTCAAATTGGTTAAGCCACTAGTTCGTCAATCCAACTAGTTTATCTGGTTCAATTAAATAAATTATAAAAATAAAAATATTAAACATCGGATTCAATCGCATGGTTCAATCGGTTTTTGTTTAGTTCATACCAATTTTCAAATTAATCGATTCCATGCAATTCTTCAAACCGATATCTTAATCCAATCCAATTCAAACAACCTTGATGAAAACTCACCATCTTTTCTACCTGCACTAAAAATGAAGACAAAAAAAGAGAGAGGAAAAAAATAGTCCTTTGCCTGCACATAGCCATACCATTGTACTACAAAATTTGTGTTTAGTCAAAAAGATTATGCCACTGCTAATATCTCCCGCCAAAATTAAAAAAAAAAAAGCCTTTAGCTTTGTTTGATTAAACTCCATTATTATTAGGTCACTATTAATTTAATTAAATTTAGGTTAAACTATAAAAATAGTTACTTTTATTTACCCTATATTACATTTTAGTCACTTTTGTTTGAAATGTTATATTTTAGTCACTTACGTTATCGTTTTACTACGAAGTAGTCACTCTACCGTTAAACCTCGTTACCTCCCTAACGACAGTCAACTTGGATATCCAGTTGGAGGGATGAAAATAGGTTTTTAATTAAATAAATTTAATTCAAATTGCCATGTAGGACAACCAAGTTGGCATTTAAAACCCATTTGGACTGCCACTAGAACCGTTGTTAGGGAGGTAACAAAGCTTAATGGTAGAGTGACCACTTCGTAACAAAACGATAGCGTAAGTGATTAAAACGTAATATGTCAAACATAAGTGACTAAAATGTAATCGAAGGCAAACAAAAGTGACTATTTTTGTAGTTGACCCTTTAATTTAATATATTTTTATTTATTCTTCACTTATTCGAACAATTCGGTGCTCCCATGCTTATAATAATCACTGTCAGATCAAATCCATACAATCATTTTCTTATCCAATTAATCAACGGCTCTCATAAATGCTTGAGGGCATATAATAATAATGGGTTAATTTCGTAAGACATCTCCTCGGACCAGATTCTGAAAATGCAAAATCAAATCTGTTCAAAACACAATAAACCGATAAGATAATTGGGTAAATTTGATAAAAAGACCTTTTTGTTTTTTCTTAATTCTGATATTGAGCAAATTGATTTCCTTCTAAAAAAAACCAGAGCAATTTACTCTTTATCAATTTCAAAAGCAAGCAACTAAAGACAATTAATCGCAAGATTAATGTGTTTTCATCAATTGTACATGTTTTTTTATTGGTATAATAATAAATTTGGCCCTTAAAGTTTATACATTCTATCAAATTGGTCTTGATTTAATGAATTTAACCTACAACATTTACGCATCCTGTCAACATTGACACAAAACATATAAATATCAATGGCTAAATTTGTTATTATACCATTACAAATTATTTATAGTTGAGGAAAAACATTAATGTCATGATTAATTGTCTTTATTTGCTCACTTTCGAGATTGATATGGATTAAATAGCTTTCATTTTCTTTTAGAGTGACTAATTTGCTTAATATCGAAATTGAAAGGGACTAAGGATGTAATAGCCCGATTTTAGGCTTAGTCGGAACAGTGGTTTCGGGACCACAAATCCGACGAAAAAAAAATGTAATGGCTTGAATTTTCAGAGGTGTCGGAACGGTGATTCGAGATCACTAAATTCGACAAATGGGTAGAAAATATTATTAATTTAGTAAGTATAAGTTAAATATGAAGTTAGGAAAATTTTTGAAATAGTGAATAGTGCACTAGAAATAAATATTAAAATAATTAGAATCGAAATGAGGTATCAAGACCTCGGGGATTTTAAACTGAGCCATAAATATTTTTATAAATATTTATGGAGTGTTAAAAAAGTTAGTATTAAAGTTTCGTTAAGAAATTTTAAAGTTCCGATAATTAATTGAACAAAAAGGACTAAATTGTAACAAATGCAAAATTTTGGGAAATGATTAAATAGCTTAAATTATAAAAGGAAGAGGGCTTAAAAGGCAAATAGACCCAAGGTCTATTTGGGCTGGACGGCAGAGGCATGAAATCAGCAAGAAAGTAAGGAGAATTAAGGGCAAAATTGGAAAATTGCAAAATTTGCTTAATAAAGTTAGGACCCAAGTGGAATTATCTAGATTTCTCTTCATTTTTCTGAATTCTCATCAGCTAAAACACCATGGAAGGGCTTCTTCAAGCTGGTTCTTCATATTTTTATTACAAGTAAGTTCAATTCTTGACTATTTCTTGAAATTTTTGTATTTTTATGACTTTTACAACTAGGCCCACTTGTTAAATCCATTAGTTTTTGATTTTATGAAAGAAGTTGAAAGTTGATATGAATATGTGTTGGAAGTATATGATGATTTAGCATGAAATTAGAGCTTTAAATTGTTCATATGCTGATTTTATTGAAAGAATTGGATAGAAAGTGAATGTTTGGGACCTAATAGTAAAAGAGTTTGAAGATAGAGTTATATGTGGAAATTCTGAATTTCAATAGTTGTGTAACAACTTATAATGTCTAGTAAAGTACTAATTGAGAAAATTAGATTAATTGAGGGGTTAATTGAGAAAGGACCGAATTGTATAAACTGTGAAATTTGGGGCAAAATGGAAATCAACATTTTGCACTAAAGCAGTTTTGGACAGCAGCAGTAGTGTAACTTTGAAAAATCACCAAAAATTGTAGAGATTGAATTAGAGGATGAATAAAATATGAAACTAAAGCTTATTGAGTCTAGTTTCTTATAAAAGAAATGATGTGAGCAATGGAATTGTAAATCATGAGATATAATAGATTTTGTGAGACAAGGTCAGAATGAATTCGGGTTCCCCTGTTCTGACTTTGGAAAATCATTAAAAATTGTAAAAAAATGATTATGAGTTATAGTTTATATGGTTAGAATCCTTAATGAGTCTATTTTTAGAAGAAACAAGCTAAAACATCATCTGAATTCTGTACAATGAGATAATTAATTTTTAGTGAAGAGTGGTCGGAACTGTCAGACAGCAAAACAGGGGAAACTTTAAAGAATAAACTGTACTATTTTGCTGAACCAAAAATTATGAAAATTTTATGGTATGAAGATATGTGAGTCTAGTTTCAGGGAAAATTAACGGATCTTAATTTGGAGCTCTTTAGCTCCAGATAAAAATAATTTAGTGACTCTGACTCGGATAAACAGCTTTGAATATACATGTTAGTGAATATTGAAATTATGGTTAATGTTGTTTAAGTGTGTTATACACATTAAGGATGTGGAATGGAGAGGAGGAGGAGGAAAATTGGGAAATATATGAATGATTCGTGTATAAATGGTGATATGTTTGATTATAACTCATAAACGATGAAATATGAATGATGCTTATTTTTGTGCATTATTGGTCATGGTTTAAGCTCATGTGTGAAAATAAAGTTTCATAGTATGTGTGTATGGTATATTCAGTATATGATTTGGCATGAAATAATACCATGAATGGTTTATGAATTAACACATGTTGGTAAGCCTGATATATGAATAAATGATCAAATTGAGCGGAACGCCGGATTTGAGTACTTCTGATCAAGTGACAAAGTGATAAGTGGTAGCTTTAGCTACACTTATCTGATCAAGTGACAAGTGGAAAGTGATAAGTAATAGCTTCGGCTATACTTATCTGATCAAGTGACAAAGTGATAAGTGATAGCTTCTGCTACACTTATCTGATCAAGTGACAAGTGAAAAGTGATAAGTGATAGCTTCGGCTATACTTATCTGATCAAGAGACAAAGTGATAAGTGATAGCTTTAGCTACACTTATCTGATCAAGAGACAAAGTGATAAGTGGCTACACTTATCTGATCAAGAAACAAAGTGATAAGTGACTACACTTATCTGATCAAGAAACAAAGTGATAGGTGGCTACACTTATCTGATCAGGGACAAGTGATAAGTGATCATACGTAAGACCATAGTTATACTATGGCAAAGTGAAAGTGAAGTACTCAATTTTCCGTGACCGTTCCCTAATTTGATTAAGGATGGTAAGTGACAAATGGGCCCAAAAGAATTAAAGTAAATGGATAAGTGGTAGTGTATTTATATCAGGACGATGTTGTTATTCAAACTAAAGTGATATTTTCATTGCTAAATTGAGAATTTCATAAATGTGTTATTGAATGGTATAATCAATAAACATTGAGTTAAATGGTAAATACGTATTAGTTTGAATTTGATGTCATTGATTTGTACGTGAATTAAATGGAAATTGCTAGTGATATGATTTAAATTATGAGCATGAGAAATTGCGAATTGAATGAAATGGAAATGAAGCATTAAATTGCATGAGTATGTATCGGGTCTCGCAGGCCCTAATTATTATGATTATAATATTTGAGGATATATTGTGAAAAGTTATAGAAACATGTTAATTATTTTGAAAGTTTTAATTTGATGAAATTTTGTAACTCGGTTAAATACGTTTACAAGTGTATGTGTTTTGGTAATGCCTCGTACCCTATTCCGGTGTTGGATACGGGTAAGGGGTGTTACATTTAGTGGTATCAGAGCTACGGTTTAGTCGGTTCTCGGACCAAACGTAGCATATGTGAGCCTAGCTATACATGCCACGTTATTACTCTTGATGATGTGATATCTCCGGGCTCTAACGAAATTGCTTTGTTAAGACAGAGATGATTTCAATCGAGCTATTTTCGATAATGCTAAAAATGATATTGAGATAAATGAAATATGCTCACGTTATGTTGGAATTTGGAAAGGTAAGTATAAAAATTGTGATATGGATGTGTTCATGTATGAAAAGAGATGACTATAAGTTAAAAAAAAAGTTTATGTTGTGACAAGCTCATCCAAGTATGTTGGTGATTATATAATGCTATGTGCTCAACATATTTGATTAAGTGAATATGATAAGCAAATTTACTTAAATAGATGGAACGTGTGTATGTACATCTGCTTGAATAAGTGAAATTAGTATGTTCATATGATAGAATCTTATGTTTAATTGTTAAATTAAAGATAATAAGATATTTTGTTTTATTTCTAAACCATGAATATTATAATAGTATGAAAAATTGAATTGGAAGTCAAATTGAGTAGAACGCAGGAATGAGTACTTTCGTTCAGTGATATGTGATGAATTGACGGAAAAGACCATGGTTTGACCATGGCAACAAGTGAACATGTGATTATGTGATTCCGTGTAAGACCATAGCTGGGCTATGGCATCGGTAAGTGATATGTGTGATATGTGATTCCGTGTAAGACCATAGTTGGGCTATGGCATCGGTATGTGATTTGTGATTACGTGTAAGACCATAGTTGGACTATGGCATCGAGAAAACGAAGTACTCAATTCCATAAGACGTTCTCTAATTTGGCAAATGTCGGTAAGTAAAATAGAAGCCAAGTATTGGAATTTAATTAGATATTAACGTTGAGCTTGAGTAAGTAAATTCGTTGTGTGAAATTGTGAGTGACAGAAAACATTTGTAATAAATAGATGTGTTAATTTGCTTGGAATGAATTACGTGGTTATGATGGTATTACATTGATGATGAATACAAAATCATATATATATATGTATCTATGAGAGCAAGTTGAAAGATTTATGACTTCACCATCACCCCCTTATCAGTATTGTTCTATGACGAAAATTATTTTCATGAGACAGATATGTTTTTCAACTGAGTTAATTCTAATAGTATAGAAATAAATACTAAAATGTTTGAGTGAAAATGTATTGATTATGAGTTGAAACTCATAAAGGTATGGATCAAAGAATAAAACATTTTTTTATTGATGAATGTTATAATTATACAAGCATATGAGTTATGATATTTGGATTATGATGCTATATAGAAATTTGATTGTGAATTAGTGATTTGAGTTAGAATTTGTGTTGAGAACAAAAGTGATTAAAAGCAAATGTTATTAAATGCTTTGAGAATGTGAACTTAGTAATGAATTGGCTATTTGTGATGGTATGTGTTATGCGCATTATGTGTAAGATAAATTTGAGGCTTTACTACACTCACCCCCATATTAGTAAAATGTTACAATGAAATTTGTGAGATTTTGGTTGAATAAGCTTACGAGTGTAGTGTTACAGAAGTTCGTGTACGGGAGAATAATAATGTGGTCGGAAAAGTGAATGAATTAGAAAATGAGGACAATATAAAAAGAGAGAAATATTTGATAGTTCTGAAAACTACTCAGGTTATCAAATGGATATCATTCTATATGGATTGTAATTTTCGATACTTGTGTAGCTTCAGATGCTGAAATATCGCTATCCTGATTTTCTTATGAATCTATGTGATTATCTGTAAAAGATATGAAAATCCAAAATCATGTGTGAATTTGAAATATACTGTGGAAGTAAATCATTAACCTACCATCTGGTAAGATTTTCGGGGACGAAAATCCCTAAAGGGGGGAGATTTGTAATAGCCCGATTTTAGGCTTAGTCGGAACAGTGGTTCGGGACCACAAATCCGACGAAAAAAAAATGTAATGGCTTGAATTTTCAGAGGTGTCGGAACGGTGATTCGAGATCACTAAATTCGACAAATGGGTAGAAAATATTATTAATTTAGTAAGTATAAGTTAAATATGAAGTTAGGAAAATTTTGAAATAGTGAATAGTGCACTAGAAATAAATATTAAAATAATTAGAATCGAAATGAGGTATCAAGACCTCGGGATTTTAAACTGAGCCATAAATATTTTATAAATATTTATGGAGTGTTAAAAAAGTTAGTATTAAAGTTTCGTTAAGAAATTTAAAGTTCCGATAATTAATTGAACAAAAAGGACTAAATTGTAACAAATGCAAAATTTTGGGAAATGATTAAATAGCTTAAATTATAAAAGGAAGAGGGCTTAAAAGGCAAATAGACCCAAGGTCTATTTGGGCTGGACGGCAGAGGCATGAAATCAGCAAGAAAGTAAGGAGAATTAAGGGCAAAATTGGAAAATTGCAAAATTGCTTAATAAAGTTAGGACCCAAGTGGAATATCTAGATTCTCTTCATTTTTCTGAATTCTCATCAGCTAAAACACCATGGAAGGGCTTCTTCAAGCTGGTTCTTCATATTTTATTACAAGTAAGTTCAATTCTTGACTATTTCTTGAAATTTTGTATTTTTATGACTTTTACAACTAGGCCCACTTGTAAATCCATAGTTTTTGATTTTATGAAAGAAGTTGAAAGTTGATATGAATATGTGTTGGAAGTATATGATGATTAGCATGAAATTAGAGCTTTAAATTGTTCATATGCTGATTTATGAAAGAATGGATAGAAAGTGAATGTTGGGACCTAATAGTAAAAGAGTTGAAGATAGAGTATATGTGGAAATTCTGAATTCAATAGTTGTGTAACAACTTATAATGTCTAGTAAAGTACTAATTGAGAAAATTAGATTAATTGAGGGTTAATTGAGAAAGGACCGAATTGTATAAACTGTGAAATTTGGGGCAAAATGGAAATCAACATTTTGCACTAAAGCAGTTTTGGACAGCAGCAGTAGTGTAACTTTGAAAAATCACCAAAAATTGTAGAGATTGAATTAGAGGATGAATAAAATATGAACTAAAGCTTATTGAGTCTAGTTTCTTATAAAAGAAATGATGTGAGCAATGGAATTGTAAATCATGAGATATAATAGATTTGTGAGACAAGGCCAGAATGAATTCGGGTTCCCGTGTTCTGACTTTGGAAAATCATTAAAAATTGTAAAAAAAATGATTATGAGTTATAGTTTATATGGTTAGAATCCTTAATGAGTCTATTTTAGAAGAAACAAGCTAAAACATCATCTGAATCTGTACAATGAGATAATTAATTTTAGTGAAGAGTGGTCGGAACTGTCAGACAGCAAACAGGGGAAACTTTAAAGAATAAACTGTACTATTTGGCTGAACCAAAAATTATGAAAATTTTATGGTATGAAGATATGTGAGTCTAGTTTCAGGGAAAATTAACGGATCTTAATTTGGAGCTCTTTAGCTCCAGATAAAAATAATTTAGTGACTCTGACTCGGATAAACAGCTTTGAATATACATGTTAGTGAATATGAAATTATGGTTAATGTTGTTTAAGTGTGTTATACACATTAAGGATGTGGAATGGAGAGGAGGAGGAGGAAAATTGGGAAATATATGAATGATTCGTGTATAAATGGTGATATGTTGATTATAACTCATAAACGATGAAATATGAATGATGCTTATTTTTGTGCATTATTGGTCATGGTTTAAGCTCATGTGTGAAAATAAAGTTTCATAGTATGTGTGTATGGTATATTCAGTATATGATTTGGCATGAAATAATACCATGAATGGTTTATGAATTAACACATGTTGGTAAGCCTGATATATGAATAAATGATCAATTGAGCGAACGCCGGATTTGAGTACTTCTGATCAAGTGACAAAGTGATAAGTGGTAGCTTAGCTACACTTATCTGATCAAGTGACAAGTGGAAAGTGATAAGTAATAGCTTCGGCTATACTTACTGATCAAGTGACAAAGTGATAAGTGATAGCTTCTGCTACACTTATCTGATCAAGTGACAAGTGAAAGTGATAAGTGATAGCTTCGGCTATACTTATCTGATCAAGAGACAAGTGATAAGTGATAGCTTTAGCTACACTTATCTGATCAAGAGACAAAGTGATAAGTGGCTACACTATCTGATCAAGAAACAAAGTGATAAGTGACTACACTTATCTGATCAAGAAACAAAGTGATAGGTGGCTACACTATCTGATCAGGGACAAGTGATAAGTGATCATACGTAAGACCATAGTTTACTATGGCAAAGTGAAAGTGAAGTACTCATTTCCGTGACCGTTCCTGA
>NW_024403547.1:0-10279 GCF_007990345.1 Gossypium hirsutum | reverse complement strand
TGGAAATTTAAATAAGTCTGTTAACCTGTGACCCTCGTGTCCGACTCCGGCAACGGTCTCGGGTACGGGGTTTTGACAATTTTATGGTATCAGAGCTACGGTTTAGTCGATATCCTAGGACTACCGTAATACGTTTGGGTCTAGCTATACATGCCATTATGGATTACTTGATAGTGTGGTGATTTTATGACAATTGAAATTATGTTTATTTTAGTAATGGGGATCCCATCCCATCGGAGCGGATAGCTGATGATCTTGAGAGTGTAGCGCCTGTTCCCCGCAAAGGGACCAAGCTCCGGCGGACTCTCAACCTATTGCTAGTAATCCGATGAGATGAGCAGACAAGCTTTTATAGGCGTGATGAATGATTGGTTCAACCAATACATTCGAACTAATACGGCTGTTCCAATAACCTCCATTCCCACTAATGCACCCCCGACCTACAATTTACCTCCGCACTTGACCAAATAAGGTCAAGTAAGCCCCAAGTTGACAGAATCCGAAAACACGGGGCTACTGAATTAAAGCTACGGACAGCAATTGATGAGCAAGCTGAATTTTAGGTTGCACAACACTATTCGGGTACTCGAATGAGCTATCTTGCACACCCGATGAGTGCCTAAAGTGTACTATCTCCTTGCTACGTGATTCTGCCTACTATTGGTGGAATACGTGACTTCTGTTGTGCCCAAAGATCAAGTAACTTGGGAGTTTTTCCAAAACCGAGTTTCCGAAAAAACTATATCAGTCAGAGATTCAGGCTCAAAAACGGAAGGAATTCTTCAACTAACAAGTTCCATGTCGTACCGATTGAACGAAAGTTTGTAAGGTTAGCCGGTACGCTCGAGAATGCATTTCCTCAGAAGCCGTAATTGTAAACGTTCGAGGATGATTAATGATGATATTAAATTGTATGTTGGCATTTGAAATCCGAGATTTTGGTATGTCCAGACGAGCTGCGCAGGAGCTCAGTATGGAGAAAAGAAAACTGATATGGGAGCAAAGATTTGTAGATCTTCGGGGAGGCCCTTTCAACAGTATCGAAGAAATTTAGAGATGATTGGCCGATCTAAGGACACGTTCGGGTTTTTCTAACGAGACCGTGATCGACCCCCTGTGATGCACGAGTCACTTCGGTCGCCAGTGTTGGAAATGATCGTCGAGACAGAACGGAGTGTCAGTATTGTGGTAAATGGCATTCGGGGAGTTGTAGTTCCTGACCGCTCCTGTTACAAATGCGGGTTAGCCCGACCACTTTATTAAGATTGGCCCGAGATTGTCTGAACAGAACGAAATCAGAGTGGGAAACCTGGTGCTACTACTGCTCGGGGTAGACCATCTAGGAATACGAGCAATTCTAAGTGCGGTTAGAGAGGATCTAGAGATGCTACAACCAATCTGAGGCTCGTGCTCCTACTAGAGCTTATGCTATACGCGCACGCGAGGATGCTTCCTCGCCAGATGTTATTACCGGTACTTTTACTCTCTTTGATACTAATGTGATTGCTTTGATTGACCCTGGTTTTACTCATTCCTATATATGTGAAACCTTAGCATCTAGTAAGACTCTACCTGTTGAGTCTACTGAGTTGTAATTCGGGTGTCAAATCCCTTGGGTCTTATGTGCTTGTGACAAAGTGTGTAAGAAATGTCCCTTAGAAATCAGAGCTTCCTGCTTTCCGGCCAATTTGATGCTTTTACCGTTTGATGAATTTGATGTTAATCCTCCGTATGGATTGGCTAACCGTTCACGATGCATTTGTGAATTACAAAAGAAAAAGCTATCGATTTAGAAGGTGTGCAAAATAATGAATGATTCGAGTTGAGTCTACTGACTTGATGGTCGCCAGCTATAATATCCTCGATGTTGCTTATGAATATGTGAGAAAGGGGTGTGAAGCGTATCTTGCATACGTACTTGATAATAAAGAGCCAGAAAAGAACTTGAATCTGTGCCGTGGTTTGTGAATACCCGGAATGTTTTTCCCGAGAATTACCGGGTTTACCACCTATTCGGGAGGTAGAGTTTGGTATTGAGCTTGGGGGACTATGCGATTCGATAGCTCCGTATTGTATAGCACCAACCGAGTTAAAAAGTTGAAAGCTCATTGCAAGAGTGACGGATGAGTTTTCGCTCAACCAAGTTCTCACCTTGGGGTGCACCAGTATTGTTTGTGAAAAAGAACGACGGAACATGGGTGTGCATCATTATCTCAGCGAATAGGAAATAAAGAATAAATATCCGATACGCTATTGATTTGTTGATCACTAAGGGAGCTCATGTTTTCAAAGATAATTTGAATCGGGTTTATCGTTGCGAATTCGAATTGATATACCCAAACTCTTTCAGAATGAGATACGGTCATTACAATTCTTAGTATGCTTGGCTACTATGCCCCGCGGTATTATATTTGATGATCGGATTTTCAGACCGTATTTGGATGGCTTGTAGTTGGTTTATCGATGATATTTTGGTCTATTCGAGAAATGAAACCGATCGTGCTGAACACCTGGGATTAGTGTTGCAAATTTTACTGGATAAGCAGTTATATGCTAAGTTCAGTAAGTGTGATTCTGGTTAGAGAGGTTAGCTTTTGGTCATGTGGTATCTGCATCGGTATTCGAGTTGATCCGAACAAAATTTCGGTCATACTTAACTGGAAGCCTCCGAGAAATATTACTGAGGTTCGAAGCTTTTTTGTGACTTACCGTGTGACAGCCCAAAATTGACCCTAGTCGGAAAGTGGTTTCGGGACCGCTAAACCGAGTCACCGAAAGGTTTGATGTGATGTTTATTATCTAGAATATGTAATAATGAATGTGTGAAAATTTCAAGCTTCGATTTGGTCGATTGCATGTGAATTTAGTCAATAGGACTTATATGAGAAAATTTTAAAATGTGATAGGTCAATGCATGGGACCTATTAGTGCATGTGGAAGAAAAAGGGACTGCATTCAAATTCCCCCTCCCTAATATGTAGTGCCGGCCATGCTATGGTGGAAACATGTGGAACATGTTTGCTAGTGAGTATGTAGGATGAAAATAATAAGAAGTATGGGAATAAGAATGAAAGAAAGGATGGGTGTAATTGTTTTTTCCTCCCCTTTGCCGTGAAAGTAAAAGAAAAACAAAAAAAAAAAAAGTGTCCATCTTTCTTCATTTCCCTTGACCGAATGTTCTAAAGAAGAAAGAAAAAAATTTGTTCATCTTTATCATCCTTGGCCGAAAATGCAAAAAGGAAGGGGGAAAGAGCTTGAGAAATCGGCTATGGTGGTTTGCTAGACTAAGGTATGTTTGATGTTGTCTTTGAGATGCATGCATGTTTAAATAGCCCATGTTCAAACCTTGAATCTTGTTGATAACATGAGCATTCGGTCATGAGAAAAGTGTTCAAGGAATGGTTGTTGTTCATGTTAGTTGGATGAGAAATGGTGAGTTTTGTGGTTTCATGTTAAAGTTAGGTGAATGATGATAGAGGAATGTTTGAACTATAAAAAGAATCGGCTACCTTGTTATGAGCTAGGGCCGAATGTGAGTTTGGTTGTGTTTGAATGTACATGCTTGGTAGAATGGTGGATGAAGGTGCCGAATGTATGTGGGATTGATAGAGTCTCCAAATTGATTTTATTGTGTGCATGACCGATATACGGTACATGAGTAAGAAATGATATGTTAAATTAATACTAATCGAAGGTTGCTAAATTGCCATTTCTTGGAATTGTGTTGATCATGAAGGAATGTGAGACATAGGTGAATTGGTAGGCAACGCCTAGTGTATAAATGATATGAATTTTAGAAATTTTTTGGTTAGGTGTATGTATATTAATATTTGCAATATATTAAAGTGGGTACTATATTACTTATTTTGCTTGAGTTATATATGTGTATATGTGGTCATATAATGACATCTTGGTTTGAAAATTTAATGATGTGTGATGCCGAATTGATAAATAAATTCATGTTATTGAGTTAAATATTGAATATCTTATTTGTATTTTTAGCTCAAGAACCTAAAGGAGAGGCGTCCAACAAGGGAAATCGAAGGTCATCGAGTAGCCACTCGGAATTATTTTACCCAACATAAAGTAAGTCATTAAGCATGTAGTGGGTAGTATTTCAAATGGTCATAATGTGTATGTATTGATGCTGATTGGAATGAATAAATATTATATTATATATGTACGTATGTGATGATGAAATTGTTGAATGAATGAAAAGAGTAAATGTACTGAGTTGTTGTCTCGGCACTAAACGGCGGATAACATTTATGACCATGAGATGGGGTATGGGGGTAAATGCACTAGTGCGATTGATATTTTCAGTGTGGAAGTATGATCACTAGTGCGAAACCCGCACTAGTGTGCGAGTTTGACATGTAGCATAGTTGGATTGATTACTGCACATGGAGGTTATATAGCACTGGTGGGGCTCATTACATTCGTGATATTGACACTATGTGTGCGACACTTTACGCGCGGACAGCGGGTCGGGTAGGTCTTGAGTACGTGGCAATAGGTGCTATGCTGTATACTTGGTGTTTGAGCTCCGGTAAGTTCGACTATGTGACAAATATATACTTGAAGTCACATACATAAGTTTTATCGTAGGATGGGTGAAGGCCGTATAGTCGTTTGATTGAACGAAAATAAATCGATTATGAAATTGCTTCAATGTCCCTATTGATGATATATAGAATGTGAATGCATAAATGATATGAAATTGAATTGATAGTTGGAGGAACTATGTATGGTTCGGTATGGATGGAGTAAATTGTCTCGTTCCATTTGTTCCTCTGTGTATGTTGTTGATAGATGGTAGTGCATGCTTATGACTTACTGAGTTATAAACTCACTCGATGTTTCCTTGTCACCCACTATAGGTTGCTTGGACTCATCTATTTTTGCGGGTCGGGCCGTCATTGAAGTCATCACACCGGATAGCAGTTTTGGTACTTCTTCTTAGTAGTGTTTAGAAGATCATTTTGGCATGTATAAGCTAGTACGTTGTGTTGATTATGCATGTAAAACGTTAAAGCCATGCGAAAATGGCACGAATGTTCGATTGAATTGGATCAAGGTAGGCATGAATGGACCTAGTTACTTTCGTAACAGATGCTGGCAGCAGCAGTGTCATGAGATTGAAAAATCACTAAAATAGTGGGAGTGAATTAATTGATGAATAAATTATGTAATCGAAGCTCGATGAGTCTCTTTCATGAGGAAGTAACGAAAAGATCATATGGGCAGTATATTAGAGATAATCAGATTTAGTGGGACAGGCCAGAACGTTTCTGGATTCCCTGCTCCGACTTGGAAATTCATTATAATTAACCAGAGAAATTAGGGTCGTACAATATATGTGCAGATTCCTCTCTGAGTCTAGTTTCATAGAAACAACGCAACAGTATGAAGCCCCGTGCAGGGAATCCCAGTCGTATGGCAAAGGTCAGTGTAGTCGACCCCTGGCAACTTGGGGACTTTGACTAATAAACTGTACTAATTGGCCCAACCAAAATTCTAGAAAAAATACATAGATGGGCACATGAGTCTGTTTTGGAAAAATACGAAACTGATTTTCGAGTTACGAACTCAAAGATATGATTTTTAAAGCGGCTAGTACACAGATTGGGCGGTCTGGAAAATAATTTGTAAGGGTCTTAAAAAGCCAGTTAACACCTCTGTTCGACTCCTTTTTTGTTCGTTTAGTTCGGGGTGTTAATTTTATTGTATCAGCTCATGGGTTTATGCGTTCTCAGGGCTACTCGGGAGTAGCTACGTACCGCCTGTTGAACCTCAGTCATCTGCGAATAATCAAGGTGAGGGGGCTAAACAAGCCTTCTTTACCATGATGAATGAGTGGGTCGCGCAATATGCCCGAGCCAACCCGGCTGTCCAACAATTCCCAAATTTGAATAATCCACCCCAAGAGCCTGTAAGGCCATCAGTCGCTGATCCTGTGAGGCTGAGTAAGCCACCTGTAGACTTGATTAGGAAGCGTGGGGCCGAGGAGTTCAAGGCCATAGTAACTGATGACGCCGAAAGGGCCGAGTTCTGGCTTGATAACACCATTCGGGTGTTCGATGAATTGTCATGCACACCCGATGAATGTCTAAAATGTGCTGTATCTTTGTTGCGAGACTCAGCCTACTATTGGTGGAGGACCTTGATTTCCATAGTCCCGAACGAGCGAGTAACTTGGGACTTCTTTCAAACGGAATTCCGGAAGAAATTTATTAGCCAACGGTTCATTGACCAGAAGCGTAAGGAGTTCTTGGAACTCAAGCAAGGCCGTATGACTGTATCTGAATACGAACATGAATTCGTAAGACTTAGTAGGTATGCCCGGGAGTGTGTAGCTGATGAGGTTGCTATGTGCAAAAGATTCGAGGAAGGATTGAATGAAGATTTAAAGCTACTAACGGGTATTTTGGAAATAAAGGAATTCGTAACACTAGTCGAACGAGCCTGCAAGGCGGAGGAACTTGGAAAGGAGAAGAGGAAGGCTGAATTTGAAGCTAGAGATTATCGTAAAAGATCGACGGTAAAGCTCCGTTCTCAGCTGTGAAGAAGTTCAGGGAGGACATTAATAAGTCGAGGGCGACTGCGGGAATTTCCATCAGGGCAAGACCATCGATGGGCTCCCGAGCTACTTCGGTAGCTAGTGTGGGCAATAATCGTCACGAGAAACCTGAATGTCCCCAATGTGGAAGACGACACCTAGGTGAATGTTGGGGCAAGTCTACTAACAGGGCCTGTTACGGATGCGGTTCGAAGGACCACTTCATTAGAGATTGCACGGAGCTGGATGAGAAGAATAAGATTCAAGGTGCAAGACCTAGTGGAGTGACATCTAGAGGTAGACCACCGAGAATTTAGGAGGCAGGGGTGGTAGTCAGAGGGGGGCCTCTGATACGGCCGATCGCGCCGAGAACCGTACTCCTGCTAGAGCATATGCCATTCGCGCACGAGAGGAGGCATCCTCCCCCGACGTCATCACTGGTACCTTCACTCTCTTTGATACTAATGTGATTGCATTGATTGACCCTGGTTCTACTCATTCATATGTATGCGAAACCTTAGCAACCAGTAAGACTCTACCTGTTGAGTCTACTGAGCTCGTAATTCGAGTATCAAACCCTTTGGGTCAATGCGTACTTGTTGATAAAGTGTGTAAGAGATGCCCTCTAATAATCCGAGAATCCTGTTTTCCGGCTGATTTGATGCTTTTGCCGTTCGACGAGTTTGATGTTATTCTTGGTTTGGATTGGTTAACCGCGCATGATGCGGTTGTGAATTGCAAAAGCAAGACTATCGATTTGAGGTGCGCAAATAACGAAATAATCCGAGTTGAGTCTGCGGACTTAAGGGGGTTGCCAGCTGTAATATCAGCAATGTTGGCCCAGAAATATGTAAGGAAAGGGTGCGAAGCATACCTCGCGTATGTACTTGATGACAAGGAGTTAGAAAAGAAACCCGAATCGGTGCCGGTGGTCTGTGAATACCCGGATGTTTTTCCTGAAGAGTTACCGGGTTTGCCACCTGTTCGGGAGGTAGAGTTTGGTATTGAGCTTGTACCTGGAACTACGCCTATTTCGATCGCTCCGTATCGTATGGCACTAACCGAGTTAAAAGAGTTGAAAGCTCAGTTGCAAGAATTGACGGATAGAGGTTTCGCTCGACCGAGTTTCTCACCTTGGGGTGCACCAGTATTGTTCGTGAAAAAGAAGGACGGAACCATGAGGTTGTGCATTGACTATCGTCAACTGAATAAAGTGACGATAAAGAAAATATCCGTTACCGCGTATTGATGATCTGTTCGATCAATTAAAGGGGCATCGGTGTTTTCAAAGATAGATTTGAGATCGGGTTATTATCAGTTGCGGATTCGAGATTCGGACGTACCCAAAACTGCTTTCAGAACGAGGTACGGTCACTATGAGTTCTTAGTGATGCCGTTTGGGCTCACTAATGCCCCTGCGGTGTTTATGGATTTGATGAATCGGATCTTCAGGCCGTATTTGGATCGGTTCGTAGTTGTGTTTATTGATGACATCTTGGTCTATTCAAGAGATGAGACCGAACATGCTGAGCATCTGAGGCAAGTGTTGCAAATTTTGCGGGATAAGCAGTTATATGCTAAGTTCAGTAAGTGTGAGTTCTGGTTAAGAGAGGTTAGCTTCTTGGGTCATGTGGTATCCGCATCGGGTATTCGAGTTGACCCGAGCAAAATTTCAGCCATACTTAACTGGAAGCCTCCGAGAAATGTTACCGAAGTCCGGAGCTTTCTAGGGCTCGCCGGTTATTACCGACGATTTGTCAAAGGTTTCTCGATGATAGCCACACCAATGACGAAGCTACTTCAGAAGGATGTTAAGTTCGAATGGACGGAGAAATGTCAGAAAAGCTTCGATCAACTGAAAACTCATCTGACTGAAGCTCCAATTTTGGTACAACCCGAATCGGGTAAAGAGTTTGTTGTTTATAGTGACGCATCCCTACTTGGGTTGGGTTGCGTATTGATGCAAGAAGGTCGAGTTGTGGCCTATGCGTCAAGACAATTGAAGCCACACGAGAGGAATTATCCGACCCATGATCTCGAACTAGCCGCCATTGTGTTTGCATTGAAAATATGGCGACATTATTTGTTTGGTGAGAAGTGCCATGTGTTTTCGGATCACAAAAGTCTCAAATATTTGATGACTCAACGAGACTTGAATCTGCGACAAAGACGTTGGCTTGATTGTTGAAAGATTACGAGCTTGTCATTGATTACCACCCGGGAAAGGCTAATGTGGTTGCGGACGCCTTAAGCCGGAAATCACTGTTTGCTTTGCGAGCGATGAATGTACACTTGTCTGTTCTACCTGACAATGTGTTAGTAGCTGAATTAAAAGCCAAACCATTATTGACTCATCAAATTCGTGAAGCTCAGAAAGTCGATGATGAATTGGTTGCAAAACGAGCTGAGTGTGTTCCGAACAAGGAATCGGAGTTTCAGATTGATGATGATGGTTGTTTGAGGTTTAGAAGTCGTTTGTGCGTTCCAAGGAATTCGGAACTCATTCCGATGATCCTGAACGAAGCCCATTGTAGCCGAATGTCAATTCACCCGGGGAGCACGAAAATGTACAACGACTTGAAACGTCGGTTTTGGTGGCATGGTATGAAGCGAGACATCTCCGACTTTGTTTCGAGATGTTTAATATGTCAACAAGTGAAAGCGGAACATCAAGTGCCTTCAGGGTTACTTCAGCCGATCATGATACCCGAGTGGAAATGGGACCGAGTCACAATGGACTTTGTGTCCGGACTGCCATTGTCCGCAAGTAAGAAGGATGCGATTTGGGTTGTTGTTGATAGGCTGACTAAGTCGGCTCACTTTATCCCCGTGCGTACGGATTTTTCATTGGATAAACTAGCCGAATTGTATGTTACTCAGATTGTGAGATTACATGGAGTACCTATTTCTATCGTGTCGGATAGAGATCCGAGATTCACCTCGCGATTTTGGAAGAAATTGCAAGAAGCTCTGGGTACCAAGCTGCATTTTAGCACCGCTTTTCATCCCCAAACCGATGGTCAATCCGAGCGGATAATTCAGATACTCGAGGACATGCTGAGATGCTGCATCCTTGAGTTTAGTGGTTCATGGGAACGGTATGTACCTTTGATTGAATTCGCTTACAACAATAGTTTTCAATCAAGTATTAAGATGGCACCTTACGAGGCTTTGTACGGTCGTAAATGCCGTACACCATTGTTTTGGACCGAGCTCGGTGAAAGTAAAATTTTCGGAGTTGATTTGATTAAAGATGCCGAACAGAAAGTAAAAGTAATCCGTGAAAGTTTGAAGGCAGCCACAGATCGTCAGAAATCGTATGCGGATCTGAAACGGAAGGACATTGAATATCAGGTGGGAGATAAAGTGTTCCTTAAAGTTTCGCCTTGGAAAAAGGTACTTAGGTTTGGCCGTAAGGGCAAGTTGAGCCCGAGATTCATTGGGCCGTACGAAATCTCCGAACGAGTGGGGCCAGTTGCGTATAGATTGATTTTGCCCCCTGAGCTTGAAAAGATTCACGATGTCTTTCATGTTTCGATGCTTCGACGCTATCGATCTGATCCGTCGCATATAATTAGCCCATCAGAGGTTGAAATTCAAGCCGATATGAGTTATGAAGAAGAACCGATACGTATCCTAGCTCGTGAGGTGAAAGAGTTGCGAAACAAAAGGGTTCCGTTGGTTAAGGTGTTGTGGCTCAAACACGGGATCGAGGAAGCA
>NW_024403544.1:0-10334 GCF_007990345.1 Gossypium hirsutum | reverse complement strand
TAATAAGTCGAGGGCGACTGCGGGAATTTCCATCAGGGCAAGACCATCGATGGGCTTCCGAGCTACTTCGGTAGCTAGTGTGGGCAATAATCGTCACGAGAAACCTGAATGTCCCCAATGTGGAAGACGACACCTAGGTGAATGTTGGGGCAAGTCTACTAGCAGGGCCTGTTACGGATGCGGTTCGAAGGACCACTTCATTAGAGATTGCACGGAGCTGGATGAGAAGAATAAGATTCAAGGTGCAAGACCTAGTGGAGTGACATCTAGAGGTAGACCACCGAGAATTTTAGGAGGCAGGGGTGGTAGTCAGAGGGGGGCCTCTGATACGGCCGATCGAGCCGAGAACCGTACTCCTGCTAGAGCATATGCCATTCGCGCACGAGAGGAGGCATCCTCCCCCGACGTCATCACTGGTACCTTCACTCTCTTTGATACTAATGTGATTGCATTGATTGACCCTGGTTCTACTCATTCATATGTATGCGAAACCTTAGCAACCAGTAAGACTCTACCTGTTGAGTCTACTGAGCTCGTAATTCGAGTATCAAACCCTTTGGGTCAATGCGTACTTGTTGATAAAGTGTGTAAGAGATGCCCTCTAATAATCCGAGAATCCTGTTTTCCGGCCGATTTGATGCTTTTGCCGTTCGACGAGTTTGATGTTATTCTTGGTTTGGATTGGTTAACCGCGCATGATGCGGTTGTGAATTGCAAAAGCAAGACTATCGATTTGAGGTGCGCAAATAACGAAATAATCCGAGTTGAGTCTGCGGACTTAAGGGGGTTGCCAGCTGTAATATCAGCAATGTTGGCCCAGAAATATGTAAGGAAAGGGTGCGAAGCATACCTCGCGTATGTACTTGATGACAAGGAGTTAGAAAAGAAACCCGAATCGGTGCCGGTGGTTTGTGAATACCCGGATGTTTTTCCTGAAGAGTTACCGGGTTTGCCACCTATTCGGGAGGTAGAGTTTGGTATTGAGCTTGTACCTGGAACTACGCCAATTTCGATCGCTCCGTATCGTATGGCACTAACCGAGTTAAAAGAGTTGAAAGCTCAGTTGCAAGAATTGACGGATAGAGGTTTCGCTCGACCGAGTTTCTCACCTTGGGGTGCACCAGTATTGTTCGTGAAAAAGAAGGACGGAACCATGAGGTTGTGCATTGACTATCGTCAACTGAATAAAGTGACGATAAAGAATAAGTATCCGTTACCGCGTATTGATGATCTGTTCGATCAATTAAAGGGAGCATCGGTGTTTTCAAAGATAGATTTGAGATTGGGTTATTATCAGTTGCGGATTCGAGATTCGGACGTACCCAAAACTGCTTTCAGAACGAGGTACGGTCACTACGAGTTCTTAGTGATGCCGTTTGGGCTCACTAATGCCCCTGCGGTGTTTATGGATTTGATGAATCGGATCTTCAGGCCGTATTTGGATCGGTTCGTAGTTGTGTTTATTGATGACATCTTGGTCTATTCAAGAGATGAGACCGAACATGCTGAGCATCTGAGGCTAGTGTTGCAAATTTTGCGGGATAAGCAGTTATATGCTAAGTTCAGTAAGTGTGAGTTCTGGTTAAGAGAGGTTAGCTTCTTGGGTCATGTGGTATCCGCATCGGGTATTCGAGTTGACCCGAGCAAAATTTCAGCCATACTTAACTGGAAGTCTCCGAGAAATGTTACCGAAGTCCGGAGCTTTCTAGGGCTCGCCGGTTATTACCGACGATTTGTCAAAGGTTTCTCGATGATAGCCACACCAATGACGAAGCTACTTCAAAAGGATGTTAAGTTCGAATGGACGGAGAAATGTCAGAAAAGCTTCGATCAACTGAAAACTCATTTGACTGAAGCTCCAATTTTGGTGCAACCCGAATCGGGTAAAGAGTTTGTCATTTATAGTGACGCATCCCTACTTGGGTTGGGTTACGTATTGATGCAAGAAGGTCGAGTTGTGGCCTATGCGTCGAGACAATTGAAGCCACACGAGAGAAATTATCCGACCTATGATCTCGAACTAGCCGCCATTGTGTTTGCATTGAAAATATGGCGACATTATTTGTTTGGTGAGAAGTGCCATGTGATTTCGGATCACAAAAGTCTCAAATATTTGGTGACTCAACGAGACTTGAATCTGCGACAAAGACGTTGGCTTGAGTTGTTGAAAGATTACGAGCTTGTCATTGATTACCACCTGGGAAAGGCTAATGTGGTTGCTGACGCCTTAAGCCGGAAATCACTGTTTGCTTTGCGAGCGATGAATGTACACTTGTCTGTTCTACCTGACAATGTGTTAGTAGCTGAATTAAAAGCCAAACCATTATTGACTCATCAAATTCGTGAAGCTCAGAAAGTCGATGATGAATTGGTTGCAAAACGAGCTGAGTGTGTTCCGAACAAGGAATCGGAGTTTCAGATTGATGATGATGGTTGTTTGAGGTTTAGAAGTCGTTTGTGTGTTCCAAGGAATTCAGAACTCATTTCGATGATTCTGAACGAAGCCCATTGTAGCCGAATGTCAATTCACCCGGGGAGCACGAAAATGTACAACGACTTGAAACGTCGGTTTTGGTGGCATGGTATGAAACGAGACATCTCCGACTTTGTTTCGAGATGTTTAACATGTCAACAAGTGAAAGCGGAACATCAAGTGCCTTCAGGGTTACTTCAGCCGATCATGATACCCGAGTGGAAATGGGACCGAGTCACAATGGACTTTGTGTCCGGACTGCCATTGTCCGCAAGTAAGAAGGATGCGATTTGGGTTGTTGTTGATAGGCTGACTAAGTCGGCTCACTTTATCCCCTTGCGTACGGATCTTTCATTGGATAAACTAGCCGAATTGTATGTCTCTCAGATTGTGAGATTACATGGAGTACCTATTTCTATCGTGTCGGATAGAGATCCGAGATTCACCTCACGATTTTGGAAGAAATTGCAAGAAGCTTTGGGTACCAAGCTGCATTTTAGCACCGCTTTTCACCCCCAAACCGATGGTCAATCCGAGCGGATAATTCAGATACTTGAGGATATGTTGAGATGTTGCATCCTCGAGTTCAGTAGTTCATGGGAACGGTATTTACCTTTGATTGAATTCGCTTACAACAATAGTTTTCAATCAAGTATTAAGATGGCACCTTATGAGGCTTTGTACAGTCGTAAATGCCGTATGCCATTGTTTTGGACCGAGCTTGGTGAAAGTAAAATTTTCGGAGTTGATTTGATTAAAGATGCCGAACAAAAAGTAAAGGTAATCCGCGAAAGTCTGAAGGTAGCCACAGATCGTCAAAAATCGTATGCGGATTTAAAACGAAAGGACATTGAATATCAGGTGGGAGATAAAGTGTTTCTTAAAGTGTCACCTTGGAAGAAGGTACTCAGATTTGGCCGTAAAGGCAAGTTGAGCCCGAGATTCATTGGGCCGTACGAAATTTCCGAACGAGTGGGGCCGGTTGCATATAGATTGATTTTGCCCCCTGAACTTGAAAGGATGCACGATGTCTTCCATGTTTCAATGCTTCGACGTTATAGATCCGATCCGTCACATGTGATTAATCCCTCAGAAGTTGAAATTCAATCTGACTTGAGCTATGAAGAAGAACCGATTCGTATCCTAGCTCGTGAAGTGAAAGAGTTGCGAAATAAAAGGGTTCCGTTGGTTAAGGTGTTATGGCTCAAACACGGGATCGAGGAAGCAACCTGGGAACCCGAGAGCTCGATGAAAGAACGATATCCAAACCTATTTACCGGTAAGATTTTCGAGGACGAAAATTTCTTAAGTGAGGGAGAGTTGTGACAGCCCAAAATTGACCCTAGTCGGGAAGTGGTTTCGGGACTGCTAAACCGAGTCACCGAAAGGTTTGAATGTGATGTTTATTGTCTATAATATGTAATCATGAATGTGTGAAAATTTCAAGCTTCGATTTAGTCGATTGCATGTGAATTTAGTCAATAGGACTTATATGAGAAAATTTTAAAATGTGATAGGTCAATGCATGAGGACCTATTAGTGCATGTGGAAGAAAAAGGGGACTTGCATGTCAAATTCCCCCTCCCTAATATGTAGTGGCCGGCCATGCTATGGGTGGAAGCATGTCACCAACATGTTGTGTTAGTGATGTATGGTAAGGAAAATAAAATAATAAGCATGATAATTAAATAATGAAAGGAAGGGTGATGAAAAAAAAAGAAAAAAAATAATAATGGTCTCATGCATACACCCCATTGCCGTGAGCTAAAGGAAGGAAAAGAAAGGTTTTGTTCATCCTTTTTCAACCTCTTTTGACCAAAATCCTAAGGAAGAGGATTAGGAGGAAGTTTGGCCATGCATGTAACTAGATTGAGGTATGTTTAATGTTATTCTTTGAGATTCATGTATATTTTAAGTTGTAAGTTCAAAATCTACCTAGCCATGGTTCAAACTTTGTTAAATGATGGAGATGACATTCGGCCATGAATGTTACGTTCTTGGTTGGTATTTTGATGTCTTTGGTGATGAGGTAAGGAGATGGTTGACTTTGGGTGTTTAATAAAAGGGTTAGGATGTGAGAGTGTGTGAGAAGTAGAAATGAGGAGTCTTAGCAACTCCATGAAGGTTCGGCCATGGTAGTTTGAGGATTAGAGATTTTATTTCTTGTTAAAAATTTGATGAATCCTAGTGTGTGAAGTGTTTGAACCAACTAAGGATTAATAGATGCATGGGTACAAAGTAGGAAGAATCGGCTACTATGGTTGACACCAATGCCGAATGTAAAGATGTTATAGTAAATAATGTATGTGATTTGAGTTGATAATGTGAAAAAGGATAATTAGATGTATTATAAATGATATAAAGATTTTAGAAATTATTTTGGTTAGGTGTGTGTATGATTAAGTATATTCGGCAATATACTTAAAGTGAGTACTTGATATTATATGGGAGTATGTATATTCGGCCACATGAGTAAATATATATAGGATGTTAAATTTGATTATGTATAATGGGCATTAAGATGTGGAACTTAAGAAATGTAGTCATATGTGGAATTACATGATGTTATAGTTGACATTGTACACACATACATCCATTCGGCCATCAACATGAGTAATTAGTGAGGATGGTTGCCGAATATACAAACATACATAAGCATGTGTAATTGAATTATGAATGTTTAACAAGATGGTTAAACTAGTGAATTATTGATTAAGCTCAAGGAGCTAAAGGAGGAGAATCAAGCAAAGGCAAAGAAAAGATCACTGAGTAGCCGAGTTGGAACCGTCTTACCCAACACAAGGTAAGTCATTAAGCATGTAGTTGGTATTATTTCAAATGGTCATAATGTTTATGTATTGATGCTGAATGGAATGAATAAATATACATATATATATATATGCATGTACGTATGTGATGATGAAATTGTTGAATGAAAAGAAAAGAGGTAAGATGTACTGAGTTGTTGATCTCGGCACTAAACGTGCGGGTATAACCATTTATGACCATGAGATTGGCGCTAAGTGCGCGGGATTAAATTGTACAGCACTAAGTGTGCGATTTGACTATGTTGCACTAAGTGTGCGAAATGAATATGATGCACTAAGTGTGCGAATTGACCATGCGGCACTAAGTGTGCGAGTTTGACTATGTAGCACTAAGTGTGCGATTTGATTACGTAGCACTAAGTGTGCGAGTTGATTATATAGCACTGAGTGTGCGGACTCAATATACATTCGTGAATCATTATGGACACTATGTGTGCGACACTATTGAGTCGATCGCGGACAGCGGATCGGGTAAGTGTCTTGAGTACATGGCTAATAGGTGCTATGCTTATACTTGGTGTTGAGCTCGGTAAGTTTGAACCTATGTGACAAATATACTTGAAGTCACGTACATAAAATTTATCGTAGGATGGGTGAAAGGCCGTTTAGTCGTTTGATTGTAACGAAAATAAATTGATTTATGAAAATGCTTCAATGTTCTATTGATGAGTATATGGAATGTGAATGCATGAATTGATATGAAACTGAATCGATAGGTTGGAGGAACTATGGTATGGTTCGGTATGGATGGAGTAAATTGTCTCGTTCCATTTTGTTTCCTCTTGTGATAATGTTATTGATGGATGGTAGTGCATTGCTTATGACTTACTGAGTTATAAACTCACTCGGTGTTTCCTTGTCACCCATTATAGGTTGCTTGGACTCATCTATTTTTGCGGGGTCAGGCCGTCATCGAAGTCATCACACCGGATAGCAAGTTTTGGTACTTTCTTCTTAGTTGGCTTAGAAGAACATTTTGGCATGTATAAGCTATTACATTGTGTTTGAACTTTGGCATGTAAACTTTAAGCCATGCGAAAATGGCACGAATGTTCGATTGAGTTGGATCAAGGATAGGCATGAAATGGACCTAGTTACTTTCGTAACAGATGCTGGCAGCAGCAGTGTCTTGAGATTGAAAAATCACTAAAAATAGTAGGAGTGGAATTAATTGATGAATAAATTATGTAATCGAAGCTCGATGAGTCTGTTTTCATGAGGAAGTAACGAAAAGATCATATGGGCAGTATATTAAGAGATAATCAGATTTTTGTGGGACAGGGCAGAACGGTTTCTGGATTCCCTGCTCCGACTTTGGAAATTCATTATAAATTAACAAGAGATAATTAGGGGTCGTACCATATATTACAGATTCCTCTCTGAGTCTAGTTTTCATAGAAACAAACGGCATCAGTATTGAAGCCCCGTGAAGGGAGATATCCAAGTCGTAATGGGCAAAGGTCAGTGTAGTCGACCCCTGCAACATGGGAGATTTGACTAATAAACTGTACTAATTGGCCCGACCAAAAATTCTAGAAAAAATACATAGATGGGCACATGAGTCTAGTTTCTGGGAAAAATTACGAAACTGATTTTTGAGTTACGAAACTCAAGATATGATTTTTAAAACGACTAGTACACAGATTGGGCAGTGTCTGGAAAATAAATTTTATAAGGGGTTAAAGTCAGTTAACACCTCGTGTTCGACTCCGGTGTCGGTTTCGGGTTCGGGGTGTACAAATTCATAAATTAAAGAAAACAAATCGAAAGGTGATGCATACAAATACATACTCATTATGTTATTCATCAATATAAACTATATAGATGCAATCTAGATAAAAAATGAGAACAAAGCATTTATAATTCTAATATATGCAAATCAAAATAATTACAATGGAAATAAGCTTTATTTGATAAGGTTTTGATATAACAAGATAATGTTTTGATTAATAATTTTAGTGACATTTATTTCAAATATTTCTAAGAGATAACTTTTAAATCTACACTTCAAACACTTGGAAATATTTGAAAGTTCAAATGGTTAAATTTTAAACATTTAATGAGTCAAAATTGCTCCTAAGGATCAATGTATCAATACCCTCAATAAGGTATCAATACCTCAAACCAAGTATCGATACCCATGATTGGTATTGATACCAAAATAAGCTTCGAAGTTAAGGAAAATAGAGAAAAAATCAAAAGTATTATTACCTTTTTAAAAGTAGCGATACCCATGAACTGGTGGTATCAATACCAATTTGAGCTTTAATGTTTTGGAAAAATTGAAAAAAAAATCAAGAGTATCGATATCTGTCAAATATTATCGATACCCTTGCCTGATATCGATACATTTTTAAGGTTTGATGTTTTGGAAAATCAAAGAAAATTTTCCAAAGTATCGATACACTCTATATTGCATCGATACCATAGGCTTTAATGGTCATTGCATTTAGGCATTAAATGTAACATCCCTTAATCGGTCTGGTTGTCGGACTCGAGCTACAGAAAGCTACAACAGTCAACAGAACAAATCAAGTACATTTCTAACTTTAACATTCAATAAATTAGAAAAATAATTCATAATTCGTATTTAGCATGATTTACAAAAAATTTCAAGTCTTAATCGATCTTACGAAGCTCTTGCGTTGACTCGAGTAAAAATAAGACTAAATTGTACACTCTAGACAACTAGGGAAAATCACAAAAATGGTCACACTACTGTCTGCCTAGGCTGTGTTGAAAACTACAACCGTGTAAGGTAGAGCACATAGCTGTGTATCCAAGCGGTGTAACTCACTATGGCCATGTGGACCTAAATGCAAAATCTTACAAACAATCATTTAACAGCCCATTTTGGCCTAGTCAGAACAGTGGTTTCAGAACATTAAACCGAGGTCAGAGATATTATTTTTTAATATTATTTATGTGTTATGCATGTTTATATGACGCATGAAATTTTGTGAATAATTTTAGCGATTGCATGCTTAATTGCGAAAAGACTAAATCGCATAAGGACAAAGTTTTATTTCATTAGATAAGATGTCAAATAGGTAGAGAACCAAAATTAGGGGTCTTTAAAGGGTAAATAGACCCATTTTATAAGGGTGGCTAGCCGTAGAGATAAAGGAAATAGAAAAGTCAAAACTAGGTGAAGTTGGTGACCTATTTTGACTAGATATAAGATTAAAATAAAAACAAAAGACTTCATCTCTTCACCAGTGAAAATTTCAGCTATTTTAGGGGTTTTGGAGCTTCAAAATTTTAGCCACTCTTTACTTTTACAAAGTGATTTTGATGGTCTCTCTTGATGATTTTTGTATTTTTGGGACCCTTGTAGCATAAGCTAGCTAAAGAGGGGACTATTTTGCAAAATGGTTGAAATTATAGGGTTTTTACATGAGAGTACTCATTTTTTCCTGAAATTTTTATGGGAGAAAATGAATCATGGTTGTTAATAAACAACTTTTGTGAAGTAGTTTTCATGAAAACCTAATTAAGGATCATTTTGCATAAGTTATAAATTATTGGTAAATGTGTGAAATTTTTGAAATTGTGAGATGCTATAGGCTTAAAGTAGCTTTGGATAAGCTTGGTTAATGTGAAAATTCAATGAAAATCGATTTACGAGCCTAGGGGTAAAATCAAAATTTTGTGAAACTTTAGGTGCAAAAATGGTCATTTTGTCAAAATATGAATTATGAAATGGATTGATTAATATGATGATTAAATAGTGAATTTTTATCGTTTTAGATCAAGAAATACGAAATTCGGACCTAGACCGGGGGAAAGCTAAGCTAGTAGACTGAATCCAACTAGTCGTCCACTTTTTGTATACCGAGGTAAGTTGTACGTAACTAAGGAAACTTTATTTCTATTATGTGTTGAATGATTGATTTTGTATAATATGGTTGAATATGCTTATGAATAATGCATGATGAAATTAATGTGGTAAATTTCTGGTTGAACTTAGGAATAAATTTGATGTCCATGCCATGACATTTGGGTAATGTGTGCACTCGTGTAGACCATATCTGGGACATGGCGTCGGCCACAATATGAGAGCCAGTTGTAAGACCATGTTTGGAACATTGCATCGACAATGTTGTGAGAGCCAGTGTAAGACCATGTCTGGGACATGGCATCGGCATCGATATGTGCGCTAGTGTAAGACCATGTTTGGGACATGGCATCGGCATTCAGACGAGAGTTAGTGTAAGACTATGTCTGGGGACATGGCATCGGCCTCGACATGTGAGCTAGTGTAAGACCATGTTTGGGACATGGCATCGGCAATTTTGCCCTCTTGTATGAGGCTTATCAGACATCTTAGTATTTCAAATGGTTTTACGGGTTATTTTAAAGCTTACGATAATAATATGGAATGATGTAATCATGTTGTGAGTGGTATAGGTTCTTATTTGAAACTCATGAGATATTAGTCTAGTTATGTTGCCTTGATGGTAGAATGACATGAGTAAGTACTAGCATGAAAATGATTTTGGGACGATATTGTAATATTTGGCTTACTTGTGATATATAAGGCATGTAGTAATATTTACCTTTGTTCACTCAAGAATGTTATGTTGAATTATAATATGCATGGTAGATGTTGTTACTTATTTTATATGCAACTTACTAAGCTTTATGCTTATTCCCTTCTTTTACATTTTCTTATAGTGCCGCCTAGGGATTAAGGGACGTAGGAGACATTGATCACACTATCACCTGAAGCTTTTGTTATAGCTAGTTTAAATGTTTTGAGTGTGGCATGTATAGGGACTTGATCTTTTATTTAGTATCATATTAGTTTAGCCACAAGTGTTGGCTCATATAGATGTGATATTCATTTTGTATAGGCCATTAACGTTGGCTAATATTGATTATTTTAATGCATTTGATGAAAATTCTCATGGTTGTGGTTATTTTGGTTATATGTGTTTGTGCTTGGATTGGTTTGTTTATGTTGTATAGGTTGGTGCAAGTAAGGGTGGCAAAAATGCTTGGTAGATAGCCTCATTTTGTCCACACAGGCA
>NW_024403543.1:0-10360 GCF_007990345.1 Gossypium hirsutum | reverse complement strand
GAATTTGCCATCGGGCCATCCTTCCGTTTAGAGCAGTTGACTCCATCATGTATTTCAGAGGGTCTAACTTTGAGATTAACCAAGTCGTATGGTACAACATGTATTGTCTCAATCTCCGAGTAGTCCAAACCAATGCGCAACATAATTTTTCAATTGGCGAATATCTCGTTTCGCATTCAGTGAACTTCTTACTGAGATAATAGATCGCTCTTTCTTTTCGTCCTGACTCATCATGTTGGCCGAGCACGCTCCCCATGGAATTCTCAAATACTGCCAAGTATAGTATCAGTGGTTTGTCAGGGCAAGGTGGCATCAGTACTGGGGCGTTGGACAAGTAATGTTTAACTCTTTCGAAAGTTTCCTGGCACTCCTCATAACAGTTGTTCTAGAGGCTTGCACAGTTTTGTTTCCTTTTCTTTTCTAGCGTGATTTGGCACTGATCATTTGTCTTCAATTCAAACTGTCTAAATCTCTGTTATTAGATCCATTATATGGAACGTAACCTACCCAGCCACTGATCGTTTGCGCTTCCCGCATTTTTCAATTCAAAAAGGCATCACTTTCTATAACAAAAGTCCCCCACATCGTTATGAATGTGGTCTTTTCCTTGTCTTCAGAAAGCATCTTAATTTGGTTGTACCGGAAAACCATCCAGAAAAGGGAACAGTGAGTATCGGCCGTGTTGTCTACCAAGTATCGATATGAGGCAGTGGGAAATTATCTTTTGGGCTGCTTTGTTCAAGTCTCTGTAGTCCACACACATTCGCACCTTCCCATCTTTCTAGAACAGGGACTTATATTGGCTACCCATTCTGAGTACTTGACCACCTGTAAGAAACCAGCATCGAATTGCTTCTTGACTTCTTCCTTTATTTTTAGCAAGACATCAGGCCCATCCTTCGAAGCTTTTGTTGGACTGGTTTGCATTCTTTCCTTTATAGGCAATCGATGCACCACGATATCAGTACTTAAACTGGCATATCTTGGTAGGACCATGCAAGACATCTTAAACTTTGACACTCAACAAGGTCCGCTTGTTTCCTTGCATGCAATGCGCAACTTACCTCTCCCCTTTCTAAGATACGATTCTACTGATTCCTATAGAGTAGAATTGTTTTTCTCTTCTTCCATCATTCTTAAAATCCGGAGATAAAACGCTGTTTTGGTCACTTCAAAATCTTGAGGATTGTCATACATGTCTGGTCATAGGACTCTGAATAGTAACAGAGTCGCTCATCTCGGATATCTGAAGACTGTTATTGGAACAAATGGGGCCCAAATAAAAGAATCTAAGAATACTTATGCATACTATGATTATAAAGGGAATGAAAAGAATGAAAGAATATTTTGCTCAAGATGAAACTGAATGATAAGTTTTCACTGAAATTAGATTTTGGACATGTGCCTTTTACAAAAGATTCTTATCACCCCCAGGCTAGGGGCAACAAGTGTTCTGAATATTACTCTGAATTAGTTCTAAATGTTACAGGGATCTCTTCTGCAGTCCAGTTATTCAAAACACTTCCAGGTTCGCAAAGACGAATGCCTGACAAATTCCTTTCCACCCTTTCTTCCGCGGATATGGCATTGATGTCCAACCTCTCAATCCTTCCTTCTGTAACCTCATCCTTCTCTCAGGGTAGACATTCCCCTTGAAACAAAAGTCTTAGATATATGTGGGAAAGGTCATCGGTCCCCACTTGACTTCTATCCGCACAAATGTGCTCTTCTCTTTTCCTGCTTTTTCTCCATCTCTTCCTCCTTTCCCTCGCATTAGGCTTATATCCCAAACCATAACGGTCCTGCTTGTTAATTAGGGATCGGGACTCCGACCCTTCCCTGGAGGTATTTTCCCAATCCTCTTCCAGGCAATGCTCCTTTTCCCATCGTTAGCTGTAAGCTCATTAACGTAGCTTTGGATATCTTAGGCTCTGGGATTTTGCTCATCTCGATGACAAATGTGGCATTTACGAATTCCAATGATCGGAATGAACATTCTATCGCTTCACTATCGGCCTCTATGTATGGCATATCATCGGTGACTGATGCAATGATGTCTTCTTCTGCATCTATAGTCACCAATCGACCCTCCAACAAATTTTAACTTTTGGTGAAGTGACGATGTACAGCTCCTGCAGAATGGATCCAAGGCCTCCCCAATAGGCAATTGTAAGATGGTTTAATATCCATTACCAAAAATCCACTCGTATGTATTTGGACCAATCAATAGAGGTATCTCGATTCTTCCCATCACTTTCCTCTGAGTGCCATCAAATGCTCTCACTATATTTCTGGCATGATTTCATGTGAGAACTAGTCCACAGGTAACCTGTTTAATGGGACAGGGGTAAAACATTCAGGGCCGATCCATTGTCCACGGAGTACTGCCGGTAGTATACACCCCTTGCAACGGGCAGTGATGTGCAAGGCCTTGGTAGATCCCATACCACCTGGCGGGATCTCATCATCGTTGAAGAAGATGAAATTATCGGCATTTATATTGTTAACCAGGCGATCAATTTGTTCACTGAGATATCTTTAGCGACATAGGGTCTCATTTAGCACTTTTACCAACGCATTACGATGTATCTCTGAACTTAGAAGTACTCGAGCACTGGAGATGCGAGCGGGTTTGCTTATGCATGTTCCACCACGCTATACTCGCTATGCTTCAAGAATTTTAGGAATTCTCTAGCCTCATTTTTCGGTCACCGGTGTGTTAATTTTGCGGTTCAATTCCGGTCGTCTTCGTTTTATTTTGTTCAACCGCAAGGCTTTTCCTTTTATAGGTTTCCCTTTTTGCTATTTCCCCAGGTCGATAACGTTTTTCCACCTACGCGTATAGAAACTGGCGTCATTTACCCTCTTTCTGAAGCATTTATCGGGTTCTCCTCTCCCGTGATCATCACATTGCAGTCGTAATTCCAAGGAACCTTTTTGCTATCCTTGTAGGAAAAGGCTACAGGTTTTTGGATTATGACCCTTGGCGCCATTGTATTCCAGATCCTGTACTCGTTGGCCTTGAAATAATCACCACTGGGTGATTTGGGGCCTTTCCCTTAGACCCCTCCTCCGAGGCATAAACTTCTCCATTTTCAAGTCCTTTGATCTCTTCATAAAATTCTAGCTCTTTGTTGTCCATCAGATTTGCACCAAGGCCTTGAATTCAGTGCAGTTTCGAATGTCATGGTCTTCTTCAGCATGAAACTCGCAGTACGTCTTCGTTCCTTCGGGCTTTCTTTTGAATCTTGTTTGATGAGACCTCTTCTATCATTTGTCTCCAGACCCAACTCAATGGGGTTTTTATCTCTGCAATGTCGGTTTTGATTCTCTTTTTCTCACTTCGATTATTGCGTTTACCCCTTTATCAGCATGATTGGGGTAACGGATTCGCTGCTACGTTGGGTCCTAATGGGTCGTCAAACTTCACAATCCCCATCTTAATGAACCTTTCCACCGCCTTTTAAACCCAGTACAGTTCTCAATTGAGTGTCCTGGTATCCCTGCATGGTATTCACATTGGGCGTTCGTGTCATACCATTTGGGATATGGAGGTTGCATGGGCTCGAGATAAAATGGAGATACTATGTGTGCATCAAATAACTTCTGATACAGTTCCCCGTATGTTATTGGAATGGGCGTGAACTGAAGTCTCTCTGTTTATCCTTGGTTGGGCCTTTGTTGGGTTCCTGCCTCGAGGGGCTTGGTGACTAGTGGTTATCATTTTTGAGGGCAACGTAATCGTTTGAATGGCTCTTGCTATTGTGCTTACGTTGTTTACTTCGCCTCCTTTTTCCTTGGGCTGTTTTGAAGTTTCTCCGTGTCGATTTTACCGCCCTTACCGTTCTCAATCATTTCACCGGCATACCATATCGAGAAGCTTGTACACTCCCAACATGTGGTTGATGACGGGGCTTTCAAGTTTGATAACAACATGGTGACCTCTTTTCAAAAGTGCTGGACTTGTTGCCACTTCTCTCCATCGTTGGGCGTACTGCCTGAAATTCTCGCTAGGCTTTTTCTCCATGTTTTGTAACGTAATTCGATCGGGTGTTATATCCGTTACATGACTGTATTGCTTCATAAAAGCTTGCGCCAAGTCTCTCCATGAACTAACTTTAGCACGACTCAGTTGGTTGTACCATTTGCTGCAGATCCGATCAAACTGTCCTGGAAGCAGTGGATTAACAGCTGATCATTGTTGACGTATCCTGTCATTCTTCGACAGAACATAGTTATATGAGCTTCAGGACAACTAGTCCCATTATATTTTCGAATCCGGCATTTTGAACTTAGGTGGGAGTACTAAATCGGGACCAAACTCAGATCCTTGGCGTCAACCCCGCGATGATAGTCGATGTTCTCCATGACTCTAAATTTTTCCTCTAACCATCTACATCGGTCCTCCAGCTGTTTTGGCAGGTCATTCTTGTTTTTTCTGTTTCTACCACGTCATCGAGGTCTGGGACCACAGGATTAGTGGGATTATCCCGGGATTAGAACCGAGCCATTGAAAATGCACTGGTACCGAGGCACTAGCCAGACATTGAGGTCTAATGGTAACCGGTATCCTCTGTGGGTACACCTCTGGTTGTGCTTGGATGTTAGTTGGGGTAAAACCTGGAGGATAAACAGGGTCATCGTGATCCTCCCCAGCATCAACTACGGGTTTTTCCTTTGTTATTCCCTCCAGCCAATAACTGCTTTAATTGGTTCATCACAGTTTCTGGGATCTAACATGTCTGCTGGATTTTTCCAGTCGTTCATGCATCTGATCTTGCATCTCTCGTTGCAACTGTTCCAATCTTTCCATCCTTGATCCATTACTTTTGTTTGGCGCGAGTACCGTAGTGATATTTGATTAGATTTTGTTGGTTTCCAGGTAACTGTCATAATTTAATTTATTAGGTCATTTATGAAACTTACTGCATATGATGTAATGCAAATGTATGAATAATGCAAAAAGAGGCATTGATTCGAATCAATTTCATTAGAAAACTCAACTAGAAAGCAAATTTCTTTACATAAAAATAAATTACATATACGCTTCGCCTTTATACCCAAGGCCTTAACCTTCCTAAGAAGCCAAGCTAAATCTCGACCTCGGCTTGATTCTGACTCATATTTTAAACTCAATACATCGGCCTGAACTGCTAATGTTTGCAGATGATCAGCCACTTCCCGCACTTGAGTCACAGCTTCGCCCATAACGTAATCTCTATCTCTAATCTGCCTTTGAGAATGATGGAATTGCTCTTGCCATTGATCATACTCCTCTCAAGAAGCTCCATTCGTAGCTCAGAATTGTGTAATGCATCCTCAAGCTCCTCTACCTTTTCTTCAGTTCTTCGATCTTATTTAGTTGCTCTTAATTCGATCATGGCGTTGCGACTACGGTACGAGTGAAGTGACTTTCTAGCTCTGCCACCTTGGCCTTTAATCCTGCCTTCTCATTTCGGCACTCTAACAAACTCCTTTCCAAAGCGTTTTCTCGAGCTCGAGCATCTTGAAATTTCTTTTCCCACTGATCGGCCCTATTCTTTTCCTCATTGATCTCTTGTCGCCACTGCTCTGACGTTTGCCCAGACCGACAGTTCTCATCGACAATCGCAGCTTCTTGTAATCTGTTTTTAGACTATCCAAATCCTCTTCAGCTTTGTTCTTTCCCTTCCTTAATTTCTCGGCTTCTAGCTTGTGGATATCGATGTCTAATCCCAAATGCACTCTTTTCTTCTAACTGTTCTATCCTCTTTCCCAACTCAGAATTTCTTTTCTCAAAGTCTCGTTTGATGATCTCTAATTCTGACGGAACTACTTGTAGATGCTCTTCTATAGACTGAACGCAATCTTCCCTCGGCTTAGGGATGTTGTCATTGACTCTTTTACTCCACCACCCATAATATTCTGAAGTTGCCATCGCTCCTATGGTAAATATTTTCATTCGGTGAACCTGTTCCAAGCGTTAGATATTTCTCGAGTTTTTCTCTTGTAGTTTTCATCCTTATAAGAAAACTCACATTGAGCCAACCCTTGTGTTGCTGGTATGAACTGTCTCGATCTATATTGTCTTAATACGAGTAAAGGGCATAACCGATAGCTCCCCAAATTCCGAGTAAAGGGACCCAGTCGAAATCACCACATCGATACAGGATCTCGTCGGGTACCATCCAAGGAGCTTTCCATTCAACGTCATCCTCCTGAAGTTTTGGAGAATCGTCATCCACTTCTCTTCCGTGATGTCGTCTCGTCTTGGTGTAGCAACTTGTTCCTTCAATGGGGAATAGTCTTCTGAGAAGACTCGATAGGAGACATTTTCCACCTTCCAAAAAGTGACTATGGAACCACACCAATAGTAGCTGTGCGCATCCGATGAACCTTCCCTCCCCTGCTCTTCGACATGCGCTTAGAGATCTGAAGGTTTCTGCTAAGATTGCCGGGATGAGCGTGACTCCTTTACTAAGCCGATCGAACAATCAGAGACGGCCTCATCTACGTGCCCTAAAGCTCTAGGGAAAATTACCAACCATAGATACCTAGAGCGAAGACATCCACTCTTTCTTCACATCGGGGTGTGCTAATACTAAATCTCGCAAGCTTTCCGAGGACGCATTTACTGTCTCCTTTCTGTTGGATCCGGGCAGCGACCCACTGTTCGCTCATCCCTGTAATGCTCATCAATTTTTTTAATAATGTGGACACTAGCAGCTCTAGAATAGGCTTTGTCAATTTGAATCTTTGGACACCGAAGCAAGGTCGTATATTCTTCCACGGTGGGCACCAAGTCCACTTTTCCAAAAGTGAAACAACTGTAAGCAGGATTCCAAAACTGGGTTAGGGCTCGAATAAATGCTGTCCACTTGACACCAAGTAGGTGAGGCAGTCCCGTAATCACAGTAAACATCTCTTGTCCGTCGTCCATTGATCCCATATTTCCTTCATTTCTCGCAGATCATTTTGGACTACGCTGATGCGGGTGAAGTCCCATAACTCTGATACGTACCCTTCTGCAGACTATCGCCTTTCTCTCTCCACATCGTCTCAGCCCATATCGTACAGCTGCATTGTCTTCTACTTTATCAAGAAACCTCTTTTCCATGATAGCTTTCTATCTATACTGAACGTGAATCGACACCTCTTTGAAATGAAAATGCCATGCAATCACAAACAAAGCAAATTAGATCTAGGATTAAAATAAACAATATAATAAAGCATCTATTCGGTAAGCACTAGGGTCTAGATAGCTCTATCGGTGGGTTCTTATGGCTCGCTATGTGTGGTTTGGTTCTAAAGTGAGGGTACCTGAACCAGCAGATTCCTCGATCCTCACCCATTATAGGCTCATATGGACCGAGTTCAGTTCAGGGGAATACATTTCCCTATGGCCATGCGGAGATGAAAATCTCACGAAGACATAGGTACGGATGTATCCCGGAAGCGATTCACTATCCCATGCGGAGGTGAAAACCTCACGAAGGCGTAGTTTCTCACTCCCACTTAAAAGGTGTGACCAACGGTCATGCAATGGAATGTGCGGAGGTATAAAATAAAATACAGAACACGATAAAAATGTAACTCAAAACAAAAGATGAGAGGATCGTAAATTTAAATCGAATTTTCAACTTTCGACAAAAGACAAGAAATAATCAACACGTGGCTTGACTCTCTTACATCCCCAGTGGAGTCGCCAAGCTGTTGACACCATTTTTTTGATGAAAACGGGGTCGACTTGGATTTAAAAAAATGAAAACGGGAGTCGCCACCAATCCTTTTTTGACGAGGTGTGATCGGGTCACCTCAAAAAGTGGTTGTTTTTAATAAATGATTTAATTTTATTAAAACAACGATTTTGGTCTACGAAATTCAGAAAAATGAGTTCGGGAGCCGGTTACGCACGAGGAAGGATTAGCACCCTCGATACGCCCAAAATTGGTACCTAGTTGATTAATTAGTGTCTTAGTGTCGAAAATTGAAAATTTGGAGAGCTTTTAAAAATGTGATCCTTAAAAGAAAATCTGATACCATGAATTGAAACATAAGATTCTCTTGTTCCGAAGGAATATCACATCCAGCACGTTAGGACACGATACTCTAACCATCGAAACCAAGATCACCTTATAGTTTAATGAAACCATACTTTGAAGCTTTAAGAGGATATTTGGCTATTTAGTCAAACGAGAATCGAAACCCAGCACGTTAGGGCACGTTTTCTCGAGTTCCCAAACGCGAAATATTGCCTTATTTAGAAAAATTTTCCTTTTGGTGTTTAGTGTCAATACTTGACAAAACAATAACGAATGCGACAGGTGAGCAAAGTAAAATGAGTAATAACAATGCAGTAGGCAAAATGAAATGACGAGGCGATTACATAAACAAAGCATGCAAATAAATAAATAGAACTAACATTTTAGAAAAAACACAAGTGTTCATGGACAAATAAGCAAACACCAAATAACAATGATGACAATAAACACAATTATGTAAAATGTATATATATGCATGTATAATTTTAAAACCATAAAATAAGAAATATATAAATTACAGAATATGAAAACATAGATAAGCATGTACACATATATGAAATCGGTAAATACTATAAAAAATGTAAATGTGTATTTATATATTTACAAATCATGATAATATTAAAATATATGTATGTGAATTATAAAATATGTGAAATATACAAAAGCATTTTTAAGAGTATAAAATATATAAGTATGTATATGATGTAAAATAGGCATAAATATATGTAAGTGTATAAAAATTATGAAGTGTGAAAATATGTTTAAGTAGGTATAAGTACGTATATCTACGTATATATGTAAAAATATAATATTAAAAGGGGGTATATATATATGCGTAATATATATAAATACATATATAATATAATGTTAAAATATTCACATAATATACATAATGATAATGTTGAAAACATCTATTAATAATAAATATATACTTATATGTATTAAAGATATATTCATAAATATAAAAACATATACTAATAATCACAATAGTAAAGATAAAAAATGTATATGTAACATAATGCGAAAATATATAAATGTTGTGATATCTAAAACATATACATGAAAATGAAAGAAATGTATGACGAATAATGCAAAGATATTTGTATGAGATAATGGGAAACATACAAATAGCACGATATTTACAAGTGTATGCTTAATATAATTATTAAAAAATGATATAAATAAATGGATACATGAAAATAATACCATATACACAAAAATACCTATTATATATGTATGAAATATGTGAACAAATATTAATAATAATGAATATAATATATGTATATAATAATAGAAACGAAACAAAATATATATATAGTTAAATATAATACAATAATAATAAAACAACAGTGATAATAATATTATATATAACAATTAATATTAAATTGAATTAAACAGCAAAAATATTATGAATTTAAGGTAAAAAAATAGATGAAAAAGGGATGAGATTGGATTAAAAACCAAATCTCTGGGGCGGATTTTGAAAGAAATTAAAGGAGAATGGACTTATCAGAACGCGCGTTAAACTATGGGGGATCAAATAAGTAATTCATCCAAACACTTGAAACGACACCGTTGGAAGGGGGACTAAATCGCAAAGTGTAACGGATTTCGGGGTCAATTTATAAACGACGAATAACTTAATTGCGAAAATAAAAAATGCGGAAGGGCCAATTGCGCAAATAGCCCTTCCGCTCAAAAACACGCGGATCCTGCCCTGGTGCGGGTCGGGTCGACCCGCCCCACGTCCGAAACGACGTCGTTTTATCATTAAACAGGGGGGGTCAAAACGGTGCGTTTTGACCCCCTATAAAAGTCAAAAATTTTCAAAAAAAATCATTTGTAAAGCTGAGGGAAAAAAAAAGGAAAAGGGAGAGAGGAGAGGGGAGCTCGGAGCGATTTCCGGCAAAGGGGGGGTCACCGGACGGCCACCGGAGGCTCGCCGGCGCCGGCGCCGGCCACCGTAAAATTTTTATTTTTTTGTTATTCTTTGTTTTATAAATTTATGCTATGTATAGATATATATAATAGATGAATTTTCGAATAAAAATAAAAGAAACCTTAGATCTCTGCCTTTTCTGTTTCGGGATTCTTCCTTGCTTCAATCTGCTTTTTTTTGTATTCTAAGTGTATTACAAATGAAAGGAAAAATCCCCGAAGAGAGAAAAAAGAAAAAAAAAAAGGCCCCCTCTTGTTCTTGATTTTGGCTTTTTAAAGCCGATTCATTTCTCTTGTTTTTTGTTTCTGTTTTGTTTATTCTTTGCCCCCATCCCTCGCATGCTGCTTTTGCCTGTTGTCTCTCAGTCGTCGTGCAGGGGTGGGCCGCTTGGGACAGGGAG
>NW_024403542.1:0-10374 GCF_007990345.1 Gossypium hirsutum | reverse complement strand
CGGCACCTTACCTCGAGTCGTGGATCCGGTGCATTAGTGCGTATGATTGAACCCGTCAACTCTGCGCAATCTATTCAAATAAAGGCTGACCCTTATCGCACTTGCGCCTCGAATTTAAATGCAAATTCGACCAAATATCGTTCCAAATATTTATTTCACAAAATGCAAATAACGAATGAGTTACACACGTGGAGAAAACCAAACATAAGAAAAAAAAACGAACAAATAAAAAAAAACATTATACGAACCACCCGTCAACCTGCGCAATCTATTCATATAAAGGCTCCTTATCGCACTGGCCAATTAAATCAAAGACAAATATCGTTCAAATAATTATTCACAAAACCAAATAACGAATGAGTTACACCACGTGAGAAAACCAACTAAAAAAAAATTAAAAAAAATGGGAGGGTGCAACACGAGGACTTCCAAGAGGTCACCCATCCTAGTACTACTCCGCCCAAGCCGCTTAACTGCGGAGTTCTGATGGGATCCGGTGCATTAGTGCTGTATGATCGCACCCGCAACTCTTGCGCAATCTATTCATATAAAGGCTGCCCTTATCGCACTTGCGCCTCGAATTTAAAGCAAATTCGACCAAATATCGTTCCAAATTATTTATTTCACAAAACGCAAATAACGAATGAGTTACACCACGTGGAGAAAACGCAACTAAAAAAACATTATATGAAATAAAATGGAAGGGTGCAACACGAGGAATTCCCAGAGTCACCCATCCTAGTACTACTCTCGCCCAAGCACGCTTAACTGCGGAGTTCTGATGGGATCCGGTGCATTAGTCTGGTAGATCGCACCCGTCAACTCTTGCGCAATCTATTCATATAAAGCTGCCCCTTATCGCACTTGCGCCTCGAATTTAAATGCAAATTGACCAAATATCGTTCCAAATTATTTATTTCACAAAACGCAAATAACGAATGAGTTACACCACGTGGAGAAAACGCAACTAAAAAAACATTATATGAAAAAAATGGGAGGGGTGCAACACGAGGACTTCCCAAGAGGTCACCCATCCTAGTACTATCCGCCCAAGCTCGCTTAACTGCGGAGTTCTGATGGATCCGGTGCATTAGTGCTGGTATGATCGCACCCGTCAACTCTTGCGCAATCTATTCATATAAAGGCTGCCCCTTATCGCACTTGCGCCTCGAATTTAAATGCAAATTCGACAAATATCGTTCCAAATTATTTATTTCACAAAACGCAAATAACGAATGAGTTACACCACGTGGAGAAAACGCAACTAAAAAAACATTATATGAAAAAAATGGGAGGGGTGCAACACGAGGACTTCCCAGAGGTCACCCATCCTAGTACTACTCTCGCCCAAGCACGCTTAACTGCGGAGTTCTGATGGGATCCGGTGCATTAGTGCTGGTATGATCGCACCCGTCAACTCTTGCGCAATCTATTCATATAAAGGCTGCCCTTATCGCACTTGCGCCTCGAATTTAAATGCAAATTCGACCAAATATCGTTCCAAATTATTTATTTCACAAAACGCAAATAACGAATGAGTTACACCACGTGGAGAAAACGCAACTAAAAAAACATTATATGAAAAAAATGGGAGGGGTGCAACACGAGGACTTCCCAGAGGTCACCCATCCTAGTACTACTCCGCCCAAGCACGCTTAACTGCGGAGTTCTGATGGGATCCGGTGCATTAGTGCTGGTATGATCGCACCCGTCAACTCTTGCGCAATCTATTCATATAAAGGCTGCCCTTATCGCACTTGCGCCTCGAATTTAAATGCAAATTCGACCAAATATCGTTCCAAATTATTTATTTCACAAAACGCAAATAACGAATGAGTTACACCACGTGGAGAAAACGCAACTAAAAAAAACATTATATGAAATAAAATGGGAGGGGTGCAACACGAGGACTTCCCAGGAGGTCACCCATCCTAGTACTACTCTCGCCCAAGCACGCTTACTGCGGAGTTCTGATGGGATCCGGTGCATTAGTGCTGGTATGATCGCACCCGTCAACTCTTGCGCAATCTATTCATATAAAGGCTGCCCCTTATCGCACTTGCGCCTCGAATTTAAATGCAAATTCGACCAAATATCGTTCCAAATTATTTATTTCACAAAACGCAAATAACGAATGAGTTACACCACGTGGAGAAAACGCAACTAAAAAAACATTATATGAAATAAAATGGGAGGGGTGCAACACGAGGACTTCCCAGAGGTCACCCATCCTAGTACTACTCTCGCCCAAGCACGCTTAACTGCGGAGTTCTGATGGGATCCGGTGCATTAGTGCTGGTATGATCGCACCCGTCAACTCTTGCGCAATCTATTCATATAAAGGCTGCCCCTTATCGCACTTGCGCCTCGAATTTAAATGCAAATTCGACCAAATATCGTTCCAAATTATTTATTTCACAAAACGCAAATAACGAATGAGTTACACCACGTGGAGAAAACGCAACTAAAAAAAACATTATATGAAATAAAATGGGAGGGGTGCAACACGAGGACTTCCCAGGAGGTCACCCATCCTAGTACTACTCTCGCCCAAGCACGCTTAACTGCGGAGTTCTGATGGGATCCGGTGCATTAGTGCTGGTATGATCGCACCCGTCAACTCTTGCGCAATCTATTCATATAAAGGCTGCCCCTTATCGCACTTGCGCCTCGAATTTAAATGCAAATTCGACCAAATATCGTTCCAAATTATTTATTTCACAAAACGCAAATAACGAATGAGTTACACCACGTGGAGAAAACGCAACTAAAAAAACATTATATGAAATAAAATGGGAGGGGTGCAACACGAGGACTTCCCAGAGGTCACCCATCCTAGTACTACTCCGCCCAAGCACGCTTAACTGCGGAGTTCTGATGGGATCCGGTGCATTAGTGCTGGTATGATCGCACCCGTCAACTCTTGCGCAATCTATTCATATAAAGGCTGCCCCTTATCGCACTTGCGCCTCGAATTTAAATGCAAATTCGACCAAATATCGTTCCAAATTATTTATTTCACAAAACGCAAATAACGAATGAGTTACACCACGTGGAGAAAACGCAACTAAAAAAACATTATATGAAATAAAATGGGAGGGGTGCAACACGAGGACTTCCCAGAGGTCACCCATCCTAGTACTACTCTCGCCCAAGCACGCTTAACTGCGGAGTTCTGATGGGATCCGGTGCATTAGTGCTGGTATGATCGCACCCGTCAACTCTTGCGCAATCTATTCATATAAAGGCTGCCCCTTATCGCACTTGCGCCTCGAATTTAAATGCAAATTCGACCAAATATCGTTCCAAATTATTTATTTCACAAAACGCAAATAACGAATGAGTTACACCACGTGGAGAAAACGCAACTAAAAAAACATTATATGAAATAAAATGGGAGGGGTGCAACACGAGGACTTCCCAGAGGTCACCCATCCTAGTACTACTCTCGCCCAAGCACGCTTAACTGCGGAGTTCTGATGGGATCCGGTGCATTAGTGCTGGTATGATCGCACCCGTCAACTCTTGCGCAATCTATTCATATAAAGGCTGCCCCTTATCGCACTTGCGCCTCGAATTTAAATGCAAATTCGACCAAATATCGTTCCAAATTATTTATTTCACAAAACGCAAATAACGAATGAGTTACACCACGTGGAGAAAACGCAACTAAAAAAAACATTATATGAAAAAAATGGGAGGGGTGCAACACGAGGACTTCCCAAGAGGTCACCCATCCTAGTACTACTCCGCCCAAGCACGCTTAACTGCGGAGTTCTGATGGGATCCGGTGCATTAGTGCTGGTATGATCGCACCCGTCAACTCTTGCGCAATCTATTCATATAAAGGCTGCCCCTTATCGCACTTGCGCCTCGAATTTAAATGCAAATTCGACCAAATATCGTTCCAAATTATTTATTTCACAAAACGCAAATAACGAATGAGTTACACCACGTGGAGAAAACGCAACTAAAAAAACATTATATGAAATAAAATGGGAGGGGTGCAACACGAGGACTTCCCAGGAGGTCACCCATCCTAGTACTACTCTCGCCCAAGCACGCTTAACTGCGGAGTTCTGATGGGATCCGGTGCATTAGTGCTGGTATGATCGCACCCGTCAACTCTTGCGCAATCTATTCATATAAAGGCTGCCCTTATCGCACTTGCGCCTCGAATTTAAATGCAAATTCGACCAAATATCGTTCCAAATTATTTATTTCACAAAACGCAAATAACGAATGAGTTACACCACGTGGAGAAAACGCAACTAAAAAAACATTATATGAAATAAAATGGGAGGGGTGCAACACGAGGACTTCCCAAGAGGTCACCCATCCTAGTACTACTCTCGCCCAAGCACGCTTAACTGCGGAGTTCTGATGGGATCCGGTGCATTAGTGCTGGTATGATCGCACCCGTCAACTCTTGCGCAATCTATTCATATAAAGGCTGCCCCTTATCGCACTTGCGCCTCGAATTTAAATGCAAATTCGACCAAATATCGTTCCAAATTATTTATTTCACAAAACGCAAATAACGAATGAGTTACACCACGTGGAGAAAACGCAACTAAAAAAACATTATATGAAATAAAATGGGAGGGTGCAACACGAGGACTTCCCAGGAGGTCACCCATCCTAGTACTACTCTCGCCCAAGCACGCTTAACTGCGGAGTTCTGATGGGATCCGGTGCATTAGTGCTGGTATGATCGCACCCGTCAACTCTTGCGCAATCTATTCATATAAAGGCTGCCCCTTATCGCACTTGCGCCTCGAATTTAAATGCAAATTCGACCAAATATCGTTCCAAATTATTTATTTCACAAAACGCAAATAACGAATGAGTTACACCACGTGGAGAAAACGCAACTAAAAAAACATTATATGAAATAAAATGGGAGGGGTGCAACACGAGGACTTCCCAGAGGTCACCCATCCTAGTACTACTCTCGCCCAAGCACGCTTAACTGCGGAGTTCTGATGGGATCCGGTGCATTAGTGCTGGTATGATCGCACCCGTCAACTCTTGCGCAATCTATTCATATAAAGGCTGCCCCTTATCGCACTTGCGCCTCGAATTTAAATGCAAATTCGACCAAATATCGTTCCAAATTATTTATTTCACAAAACGCAAATAACGAATGAGTTACACCACGTGGAGAAAACGCAACTAAAAAAAACATTATATGAAAAAAATGGGAGGGGTGCAACACGAGGACTTCCCAGAGGTCACCCATCCTAGTACTACTCTCGCCCAAGCACGCTTAACTGCGGAGTTCTGATGGGATCCGGTGCATTAGTGCTGGTATGATCGCACCCGTCAACTCTTGCGCAATCTATTCATATAAAGGCTGCCCCTTATCGCACTTGCGCCTCGAATTTAAATGCAAATTCGACCAAATATCGTTCCAAATTATTTATTTCACAAAACGCAAATAACGAATGAGTTACACCACGTGGAGAAAACGCAACTAAAAAAACATTATATGAAATAAAATGGGAGGGGTGCAACACGAGGACTTCCCAGGAGGTCACCCATCCTAGTACTACTCTCGCCCAAGCACGCTTAACTGCGGAGTTCTGATGGGATCCGGTGCATTAGTGCTGGTATGATCGCACCCGTCAACTCTTGCGCAATCTATTCATATAAAGGCTGCCCCTTATCGCACTTGCGCCTCGAATTTAAATGCAAATTCGACCAAATATCGTTCCAAATTATTTATTTCACAAAACGCAAATAACGAATGAGTTACACCACGTGGAGAAAACGCAACTAAAAAAACATTATATGAAATAAAATGGGAGGGGTGCAACACGAGGACTTCCCAGAGGTCACCCATCCTAGTACTACTCTCGCCCAAGCACGCTTAACTGCGGAGTTCTGATGGGATCCGGTGCATTAGTGCTGGTATGATCGCACCCGTCAACTCTTGCGCAATCTATTCATATAAAGGCTGCCCCTTATCGCACTTGCGCCTCGAATTTAAATGCAAATTCGACCAAATATCGTTCCAAATTATTTATTTCACAAAACGCAAATAACGAATGAGTTACACCACGTGGAGAAAACGCAACTAAAAAAACATTATATGAAATAAAATGGGAGGGGTGCAACACGAGGACTTCCCAGGAGGTCACCCATCCTAGTACTACTCTCGCCCAAGCACGCTTAACTGCGGAGTTCTGATGGGATCCGGTGCATTAGTGCTGGTATGATCGCACCCGTCAACTCTTGCGCAATCTATTCATATAAAGGCTGCCCCTTATCGCACTTGCGCCTCGAATTTAAATGCAAATTCGACCAAATATCGTTCCAAATTATTTATTTCACAAAACGCAAATAACGAATGAGTTACACCACGTGGAGAAAACGCAACTAAAAAAAACATTATATGAAATAAAATGGGAGGGGTGCAACACGAGGACTTCCCAGGAGGTCACCCATCCTAGTACTACTCTCGCCCAAGCACGCTTAACTGCGGAGTTCTGATGGGATCCGGTGCATTAGTGCTGGTATGATCGCACCCGTCAACTCTTGCGCAATCTATTCATATAAAGGCTGCCCCTTATCGCACTTGCGCCTCGAATTTAAATGCAAATTCGACCAAATATCGTTCCAAATTATTTATTTCACAAAACGCAAATAACGAATGAGTTACACCACGTGGAGAAAACGCAACTAAAAAAAACATTATATGAAATAAAATGGGAGGGGTGCAACACGAGGACTTCCCAGGAGGTCACCCATCCTAGTACTACTCTCGCCCAAGCACGCTTAACTGCGGAGTTCTGATGGGATCCGGTGCATTAGTGCTGGTATGATCGCACCCGTCAACTCTTGCGCAATCTATTCATATAAAGGCTGCCCTTATCGCACTTGCGCCTCGAATTTAAATGCAAATTCGACCAAATATCGTTCCAAATTATTTATTTCACAAAACGCAAATAACGAATGAGTTACACCACGTGGAGAAAACGCAACTAAAAAAACATTATATGAAATAAAATGGGAGGGTGCAACACGAGGACTTCCCAGGAGGTCACCCATCCTAGTACTACTCTCGCCCAAGCACGCTTAACTGCGGAGTTCTGATGGGATCCGGTGCATTAGTGCTGGTATGATCGCACCCGTCAACTCTTGCGCAATCTATTCATATAAAGGCTGCCCCTTATCGCACTTGCGCCTCGAATTTAAATGCAAATTCGACCAAATATCGTTCCAAATTATTTATTTCACAAAACGCAAATAACGAATGAGTTACACCACGTGGAGAAAACGCAACTAAAAAAACATTATATGAAATAAAATGGGAGGGGTGCAACACGAGGACTTCCCAGGAGGTCACCCATCCTAGTACTACTCTCGCCCAAGCACGCTTAACTGCGGAGTTCTGATGGGATCCGGTGCATTAGTGCTGGTATGATCGCACCCGTCAACTCTTGCGCAATCTATTCATATAAAGGCTGCCCCTTATCGCACTTGCGCCTCGAATTTAAATGCAAATTCGACCAAATATCGTTCCAAATTATTTATTTCACAAAACGCAAATAACGAATGAGTTACACCACGTGGAGAAAACGCAACTAAAAAAACATTATATGAAATAAAATGGGAGGGGTGCAACACGAGGACTTCCCAGGAGGTCACCCATCCTAGTACTACTCTCGCCCAAGCACGCTTAACTGCGGAGTTCTGATGGGATCCGGTGCATTAGTGCTGGTATGATCGCACCCGTCAACTCTTGCGCAATCTATTCATATAAAGGCTGCCCCTTATCGCACTTGCGCCTCGAATTTAAATGCAAATTCGACCAAATATCGTTCCAAATTATTTATTTCACAAAACGCAAATAACGAATGAGTTACACCACGTGGAGAAAACGCAACTAAAAAAACATTATATGAAATAAAATGGGAGGGGTGCAACACGAGGACTTCCCAGGAGGTCACCCATCCTAGTACTACTCTCGCCCAAGCACGCTTAACTGCGGAGTTCTGATGGGATCCGGTGCATTAGTGCTGGTATGATCGCACCCGTCAACTCTGCGCAATCTATTCATATAAAGGCTGCCCCTTATCGCACTTGCGCCTCGAATTTAAATGCAAATTCGACCAAATATCGTTCCAAATTATTTATTTCACAAAACGCAAATAACGAATGAGTTACACCACGTGGAGAAAACGCAACTAAAAAAACATTATATGAAAAAAATGGGAGGGGTGCAACACGAGGACTTCCCAAGAGGTCACCCATCCTAGTACTACTCCGCCCAAGCACGCTTAACTGCGGAGTTCTGATGGGATCCGGTGCATTAGTGCTGGTATGATCGCACCCGTCAACTCTTGCGCAATCTATTCATATAAAGGCTGCCCCTTATCGCACTTGCGCCTCGAATTTAAATGCAAATTCGACCAAATATCGTTCCAATTATTTATTTCACAAAACGCAAATAACGAATGAGTTACACCACGTGGAGAAAACGCAACTAAAAAAAACATTATATGAAATAAAATGGGAGGGGTGCAACACGAGGACTTCCCAGGAGGTCACCCATCCTAGTACTACTCTCGCCCAAGCACGCTTACTGCGGAGTTCTGATGGGATCCGGTGCATTAGTGCTGGTATGATCGCACCCGTCAACTCTTGCGCAATCTATTCATATAAAGGCTGCCCTTATCGCACTTGCGCCTCGAATTTAAATGCAAATTCGACCAAATATCGTTCCAAATTATTTATTTCACAAAAGCAAATAACGAATGAGTTACACCACGTGGAGAAAACGCAACTAAAAAAACATTATATGAAAAAAATGGGAGGGGTGCAACACGAGGACTTCCCAAGAGGTCACCCATCCTAGTACTACTCCGCCCAAGCACGCTTAACTGCGGAGTTCTGATGGGATCCGGTGCATTAGTGCTGGTATGATCGCACCCGTCAACTCTTGCGCAATCTATTCATATAAAGGCTACCCCTTATCGCACTTGCGCCTCGAATTTAAATGCAAATTCGACCAAATATCGTTCCAAATTATTTATTTCACAAAACGCAAATAACGAATGAGTTACACCACGTGGAGAAAACGCAACTAAAAAAAAATTATATGAAAAAAATGGGAGGGTGCAACACGAGGACTTCCCAAGAGGTCACCCATCCTAGTACTACTCCGCCCAAGCTCGCTTAACTGCGGAGTTCTGATGGGATCCGGTGCATTAGTGCTGGTATGATCGCACCCGTCAACTCTTGCGCAATCTATTCATATAAAGGCTGCCCCTTATCGCACTTGCGCCTCGAATTTAAATGCAAATTCGACCAAATATCGTTCCAAATTATTTATTTCACAAAACGCAAATAACGAATGAGTTACACCACGTGGAGAAAACGCAACTAAAAAAACATTATATGAAATAAAATGGGAGGGTGCAACACGAGGATTCCCAGGAGGTCACCCATCCTAGTACTACTCTCGCCCAAGCACGCTTAACTGCGGAGTTCTGATGGGATCCGGTGCATTAGTCTGGTATGATCGCACCCGTCAACTCTTGCGCAATCTATTCATATAAAGGCTGCCCCTTATCGCACTTGCGCCTCGAATTTAAATGCAAATTCGACCAAATATCGTTCCAAATTATTTATTTCACAAAACGCAAATAACGAATGAGTTACACCACGTGGAGAAAACGCAACTAAAAAAACATTATATGAAACAAAATGGGAGGGGTGCAACACGAGGACTTCCCAAGAGGTCACCCATCCTAGTACTATCCGCCCAAGCCGCTTAACTGCGGAGTTCTGATGGATCCGGTGCATTAGTGCTGGTATGATCGCACCCGTCAACTCTTGCGCAATCTATTCATATAAAGGCTGCCCTTATCGCACTTGCGCCTGAATTTAAATGCAAATTCGACAAAATATCGTTCCAAATTATTATTCACAAAACGCAAATAACGAATGAGTTACACCACGTGGAGAAAACGCAACTAAAAAACATTATATGAAATAAAAGGAGGTGCAACAGAGGATTCCAGAGTCACCATCCTAGTACTACTCCGCCAAGCACGCTTAACTGCGAGTTCTGATGGATCCGGTGCATTACTGGTATGATCGCACCCGTCAACTCTTGCGCAATCTATTCATATAAAGGCTGCCCTTATCGCACTTGCGCCTCGAATTTAAATGCAAATTCGACCAAATATCGTTCCAAATTATTTATTTCACAAAAGCAAATAACGAATGAGTTACACACGTGGAGAAACGCAACTAAAAAAACATTATATGAAAAAATGGGGTGCAACGGATCGGGCACATCTAGTACTATGCCCAAGATCGGAGCGTCTGACCGCATTATGTTATATCTCGAATCATTCGCAG
>NW_024403541.1:0-10386 GCF_007990345.1 Gossypium hirsutum | reverse complement strand
TACCTCGTATTTGGGTTTCGCTAACCTACTTTTCTCCCGTTTAACCTATATTTTAATGTTTCATTTTCCAACCCCGTTTTTAGGAATTTTCAGTCCCGAAAATCTTACCTGTGAAGAGATTTGGTACTGTTTTCCATAGCCTTCGGGTTCCCATGTAGCCTCATTACCTGTCTATTCCATAGTACTTTCACAAGTGCAATACTTATTCCTTAATTGCTTACTCTCGAGCTAGAATCTTTACCGGTTCTTCACCGTAAGTATGTCAAGCTGAATCTCAACCTCTGTCTGAGAAATCACATGTGACGGATCTGAACAATAACGACGTAGCATAGACACATGAAATACATTATGAATCTCTCTAACTCAATCGGCAAAGCTAACCGATATGCTAATGGTCCGACTCTCTCATTACTTCAACGGTCCAATAAAACGTGGACTCAGTTGCCTTTCTTGCCAATCTGAGACTTTCTTCCCACGGGGATACTTCAAAAAAACTTTTCACCAACTTGATATTCGATCTCTTTTCTTTTTAAATCTGCATACGACTTCTGCCTGTCTGAAGCTGCTTTAAACAATTCTGATAACTTTCACTTTTCTTCTGTTCTTTAACTAGATCAACCCCGTAAATCTGGCTTTCTTTAAGCTCTTCAATATAAAGGTGTACGGCATTTACGTCCATGACAAGCTTCATAAGGTTTATCTTCAAACTGACTGGTAACTATTATTATAGGCAAACCCTACCAATGGTAGTATTTTCCCAACTACCTTGAAATTATAATACACAACATCTAAGCATATCTTCAGTACCTGAATAACTCTCTCTGACTGACCGTCGGTTTGAGATGGAAGCTACTAAAACTCAACTTGTGCCAAGCCCTTGTAATTCTTCAAAACCGTGAAGTAAATCTTGGATCTCTGTCTGAAATGATCGATAATGGTCCCCATGTAGCCTCACATTTGAAATATATAACTCCGCCAACTTGTCAAGTGAATATCCATACAACTGGAAAAATGAGCGACTTCGTTACTTATCAATCACAACCCATATGCATCTTTCTTTCTCGGTGTAAACGGTAATCCTGTCACAAAATCTATAGTAACTCGATCCCATTCCATTTCGGACTAGCACAGCTGCAATAATCCTGAGGGTACCTGATGTTCGGCCTTACCTGTTGACAAATCAAGCATCTAGAACAAACTCTGAATATCTCTTTCCATTCCTACCCACCAATACAATTTTTCAAATCATTATACATTTTGTACTGCCTGGATGAATAGATAAAGGACTACTATGTGCTTCCTGTAAAGTCTTCCGAATAAGCTCATCATTCTTTGGTACACATATTCTATCTCTAAACATCAAACAACCATCAAACCAATCCAGAAATCTGATTCTATGCCTGATCACATTGAGCTCTTTTAGCTTGTAACTCATTATCACTTTCTGAGCTTCACAAATCTCTTCAAGAAATCCGGTTTAGCTCTCAATTCAGCTAAAATAGAACCATCATTGACATGGCTAAATTGGTATTCAAAACTTGCAATGTAAATAAAAGTTTCCTACTTAAAGCGTCAGCAACTACATTGCCTTACCTGGTGATAATCAATCACTAACTCATAATCTTAAGCAATTCCAACCATCTTCTTTGCCTCAAATTCAATCTTTTTGAGTCATCAAGTATTTCAAGCTTTTATGATCGGTAAATATCCGACACCTTTCACCATACAAATAATGTCTCCAAACTTCAATGCAAATACAATAGCAGCTAGCTCTAAATCATGTGTCGGATAATTTTTCATGTGGCTTCAATTGTCTAGAGGCATAAGCAATACCTTTCCTTCCTGCATGAGTACACAACCGAGCCCATTCAGGATGATCACTGTAAATCACAATTCTTTACTCGTTCCGGCTACTAAGATAGACTTCGTCACATGCCTTAACTTGTCAAAACTTGTTGGCACTTCTCATCCATTCAAACTTAACATCCTCCGTAGCAGTCTCGTCAACGGGTAGCTATCATGGAAAATCCCTCCACAAATCGTCTATAATCCGGCAAGACCAAGAAAACTTCTAACTTCTGATACATTTCTAGGAGCTTCCAATCAACAATGGCTAAAATCTTGCTCGTATCAACCTTAATACCTTCACCTGAACAATATGTCCAAGAAACCAACTTCTCGTAACCAAACTCACTTTGCTGAACTTGGCATACAACTGATTATCTCTCAGAATTGTAAAACTGTTCTCAAATGCTCTGCATGCCAGTCTCATCATGAGAATAAATCAAAATATCATCAATGAACACAACTACAAACTTATCTAAATACATCTGAAAATTCGGTTCATTAAGTCCATGAAAATGGCAGGAGCATTAGTCAAGCAAATGGCATCACAAGGAACTCATAATGACATACTAGTCCGAAAAGCAGTCTTCAGGACATCTGACTCTTTAACTCGCAACTGATAGTACCGGATCTCAAATCTATCTGGAAAAACAGTAGCTCCCTTCAATTGATCAAACAAATCATCAATTCTAGGCAATGGATACTGTTCTTTACTGTACCTTATTAAGTTGCCGATAATCTATGCATAATCTCATCGATCCGTCTTCTTTTTCACAAATAGCACTGGTGCACCCCATGGTGAACTACTGGTCTTACCAAGCCTTATCTGTTAATTCCTGCAACCGAGCTTTCAATTCTTTCAATTCCAACGGAGCCATTCTATAAGGAGCAATAGAAATGGGCGTGGTACCTGGAATCAACTCAATACCAAACTCAACTTCTCTAACAGAGGCAAACCTGGTAGTTCTTCCGGAAACACATCGGGAAACTCACATACCACAGCACTGATTCAATTTCAATTTGGATCTTTAGTGTTTAACACAAAAGCAAGATAAGCTCATACCTTTCTCAAACATTCTGAGCAGACATAACAGAAATATGGGAAATAAACTATCTGACTCTTCTGAATTAACCCGAAGAATTTCACCATTTCACACTTCAACTCAATGAATTTCTTTCCACAATTCACTATCACATCATGTGTAGTCAACCAATCCATACCAAGAATCACATCATACTCATCAAATGGCAATAGCATGAGATCAGCCGGAAAACAGTAGCCTCTAATCATTAAAGGACAATTTCTACATATTTATCTACTAATACATGATTGCCTAATGGATTCGATACTTTAATCACAAATTCTGTAGATTCTATAGCAACCTATACTAGGCATCAATTTCATACAAACATAAGAATGAGTCGAACCCGGATCAATCAGAGCAATGACATAATATCAGTAGAGAAAAGTACCCGTAATCACATCGGGAGAGGATGCCTCTTCGCGTGCACGAATAGCATAAGTCCTTACAGGGCTCTAACATCTGGTCTCACAGCCGAATCTCTAAAGGTACCTCTGTTACTTGCTCCTACTCCCGTTGCCTCGGTGATCTGCCTCTAGTAGGAGCATTCCGGATCTAGCACTCTGTGTTACTTCTCGCTAGCCACTTTGGACATTCTCGTACAAAATGATCTGGAGCACCACATTTATAGCAAACATTTCGCCTGCCCGACAAGGACCATAATGAAGTCTACCACGCCGTGGACACCCTGATCTACCCTGTCTGACATTACCTACACTCGATCGAGGTGGTCTGAGCCTTCGGATCCTTAAATCTGCTACCTCTATTCTGACTAGATTGCCCTGCCGAAAAGCTAGATCTGGTAGAAAACTCTTTGGGCCTCTTGGATGTAGCCTGAAATGATCTGCTCATCTGTCTCTTCTTTGTATCTTGTGTCTCTATCTCAACTTTGCCTTTCTTTTTAACAGCTCCTCTGCCTTACAGGCTCTCTCAACTAAATAACGAACTCTTTTATTCTAGGACACCCACTGACAGTCGGATATCATCATTTAACCCATCCTCAAACCTTTTACACATGATAGCCTCTGTGGACACACATTCTGAGCATATTACTAAGCCTGACAAATTCGCGCTCATAATCGATCACTGTCATAGTACCTTGTTTCAATTCAGGAATTCCTTTCTCTTCTGGTCAATAAACCTCAGACTGATGTACTTTTTACGAAATTCCTCCTGAAAGAAATCCCAAGTGACCTCTCCTTTGGTACAACTGATACAAGTGTCTCCACCAGTAGTAGGCTGAGTCTCTAAGAAGTGATACTACACATTCATACATTCCTCGGGTGTACAAGATAATTCGTCAAAGACTCTGATAGTATTTTCTAACCAAAATTCTGCTCTTCTGCATCATCATCTTTTGTTGCTCGGAACTTTTCTGCCCCTTGTTTCCTGATTCTATCAACTGGTGGCTTTCTCTTACCACTGTACCTGTGACTGGGGAAGCTTGAGCTACATGGGTAGCCTGAGAATCATGAGGGGTGGAGGTCTAACTGCCGGATTCGTACGAACGAACTCGGCAAACAAATCATTCAAAGCTCGGAAGAGAGCTTCTCGAGTCACTCCTCCCTGATCAACTATTACTGGCCTATTCTCAGATGGCGCTGCCCCTTCTGTGGAGCAGGCGCATTACTTTCTACATCATCATCACCAGCTCGTCCGGGATCCATTACTATAAAACAAAATATTTAAAAATCATCAGGAGTCGTCACACTATCAAAATACAAGTATGGCATGTATAGCTAGACTTTTTCTCACACTAACTGTTCCGAGAACCGACTAAACCTGCTCTGATACCAATAATGTAACACCCCCACGCCTGAAACTATCACCGGAGTCAAGCTTGAGGTGTTACTAAACTTATCTTACCTTTTAAACAACTCTAAACCACTTATTTTAATTTTTGGAATAAACTGTTTTTCTGCGTCATGGTTTCTTAAAAATTCATTTCTCGAGTTTCAAACTCAAAATTAATATCCGTAAATTTTCCTGAAACTAGACTCATATATCTATCTACTAATTTTTTCTAGAATTTTTGACTTGGCCAATTAGTACAGTTTATTAGTTAAAGTTTCCCCTGTTTCAAAACTCAACTACACTGACCTCTTCTTACTACGAGCCATGTTTCTTCCTGTAAAAAATTATATGACTAAGACGTTTGTTTCTATCAAAACTAGATTCAACAAGGATTCTAACCATATAAATTACACCTTCTAATTAGTTTTGTACAATTTATGGTGAATTTCCAAAGTTGAAACAGGGGATCCAGAAATCGCTCTGACCCTGTTTCACTAAAACTCAGATATCTCATAAAATATAATACCTTACCTGTTTTGCTTATTCCATAAGAAAATATACATAATAAGATTTAATTTCATATATTATTCATCTACAAACTATGTTTCTACAATTTTTAATGATTTTTCAAAGTTACGTCATTTCTGTTACTTGAATCTGTTTTAGGTTACTTTCACATTTTTCATAATTTCATGTGATAATCATCAATCAATCATACATATTAATAAATATGTATATCATCGGCTATTTATTAGCTAATCACTAGCAAGTATTTACACATCATTCATTGTTCATATTATACCAAAAGTAGCTAAGTTTCTATACATGCCATACCCAAAACAAAACGTCTAGTTATACCGAGTTATTTCTTTGATAGTGTGATCGGCCTCCGACGTTTCCTTCGATCCCGAGTGACTAGATAAGTACTATAAGTAGAAGAAAATAAAGAGATTAAGCACTAGGCTTAGTAAGCTTACAAGCAAATAAATCACAACATTCAACATAATGGATAATTATGCATAATATCATCTAACATCATAAATTTCTTTACTTCTCAATTTCTATCTTCTTCTTTATTCCTTACCTTCTTTCTTACCTGACCTTTCCTTTTTCATAAGTATAATATACTTTTCCTTTGTTGTTAATTCACTGTAATTTAACTCGTATCCTGACCCGTTGAACCACTCGGAATACTAAGGATACTAGGGTCGTTCCTGTCTATCAATATCCTGCCAATGCATGTCTTTGACATGGACTTACATGAATTATTCCTGTCTCCAATGCCATATATAATATGGACTTACATGGCTCAATCCTGTCTCCAAAGCATATTTCTAATATGGACTTACATGGCTCATTTCTGTTCTGTCCTGTCAACCCTAATATCCTAACATTCCTAGGGTTCAACCGGGGCTTTCTAACACTTTTCGTCTGTCACTCCACCTTAAATTCGACTTTACATATTTCATAACATAAGTATAAATGCTGGAAATTGACATAATAATGTAAATAAAAGAATATTGCATTTATTTACTGTAACTTACCTTGATACAAAATGTGACTAAACTTTACAATTTAGTCTTTACTTTTCTTTTCCCCGATCTACTCCCGAATTTCGTTCTTCTTGATCTATAATAGCAATTTAACTTATTTAATATTCACATTTATTAAAACAGTCCTTGACCCAAACTTTGCAAAATTATATTTTTACCCCTAAACTTTCACATATTTGCACTTTTGCCCCAAGGCTCGTAAATTAAACTTCATCCTATTTTCTTATGTTTTATGACATGCTGATCATTTTTCCCTTCTATGGAAATATCAAAATCACACTCTAACATATACTTATGACTATTGGTATTTTTTCCAATTTAAGCCGTTTTACTCGTTTTCACTTAAAACCGAGTAGCATAAGTTGTTTAACATAATTTAAAACCTCATATTCTATCATAAAACACCAAAATACACAAATTTCAGCCATGGGTATTTTTCCAAATATGAACCCTAGGCTGAATTATTGCTAGAATAAGCTTAATCAAGTTACCGGGACTCTAAAACGTAAAGATCATTAAAAACGGGGCTTGGAATCACTTACTATGAAGCTTGAAAGTTGAAGAAACCCCAGCTATGGAGGAGAGCAAAAATCGGCAGAAACTAATTGAGAAGATGACCATTTTTGTGTTATTTTTCCCTATTTAATTCATTTAATATCCAAATGACCAAATTACCCCTCCTTACTAAACTTTCAAAATTCCTTCCATGTCCTAATTTTTGTCCATGAACTTAAAATTGATCAAATTTTTATTTAAACCCTCCTAATTAATATTCCAAAGTAATTTCATACTAAAAACTTCTAGAATGCAAGTTTTGCAAATTATTCAATTTAGTCCCTAACCTCAACTTAAGCACTTTATGCATGGAATTTCATCATGAAATTTTCACACAATCATGCAATCATACCATGAACCTTAAAATAATAATAAAATAAATTTTTCTACCCTATTCCGTTTAGGCCCTATTTTGGGATGTTACAAGATCACTCTGTTTCTCTATCATCTCTTTTTTGCACATGATTTGATTCTTTTTGGTCAGGCAGAAGTGAATCAGACACGAGTTATTAAGGAAGTTTTAGACACTTTTTGTGGGGTTTCAGGGCATAATGTTAATCTTTAGAAGTCAAATATGGTTTTCTCTGAAGGAGTGGATGAGGACATTTAAAGGTGTATTAGTGATTTTTTGGATTCCAAGTAGTGCAGAATTTTAGTTCGTACTTAGGGGTTCCACTTTTTCATGAAAAGGTTATGAATAATACTCTGCGTTTTGTCGTGGATAAGGTGAAAAGTAAACTTTGCAGTTAGGACACTCGACAACTTTCTCTTGCGGGCAGACTTACTCTAGCTCAAGCAGTCTTATTATCAATTCCGAGCCACTTTATGCAATCGATACTAATACCCAAGGTTTGTACGATAAGATCGAAAATATGGTTAGACAATTCATTTGGGGTTCACTAGTGGTACTAAAAAAATGGCTTTGATAAGCTGGGATGCGATATGTCAGCCTAAATCGTATAGTGGCCTTGGTCTAAGGGCTCTTCGGGACCATAGTACTTCTTTCATTAAGAAGTTGGGATCCAAATTAGTGACTAATCATTCTTCTTTATGGGTCAAAGTGCTTCGGTCCAAGTATAGGGTCCAATGTGGAATACCAGAGTCTTTATCGAGAGGAAGACGTTCTTTCTTATGAAGATCACTATTGAAGATTTGGACGCTCGTATGGAAGAATTTGCTTTGGTCTGTTGGAGATGGGCGGAATATTAATTGTTGGAAGGATCCTTGGATTCCTACCGTTGGGCCATTATCCAAAAAGAAAGTCTGCAATTCTAGCTTAGATATGGATATTTTCCTTAGTAATATGGTCACGGAGAATGGGGATTGGAATTTGGACTTTTTTCACATTTGGCTATCTGAAGATACCATCTAACGGATTGTTGAAATTCCGCCACCTTATCCTAATTCTGGTGTGGGTAGAATTATTTGGGGGGGAAACACGTCTGGTACTTTTTCAGTTAAAAGTGAGCATAAGAAAATTAAGGAAGATTCTTGGAATACGAAAGAGGAAGTTTGGAAGTTATCTTGGAAGTATCATGGGCCACAAAAGGTTAGGGTGTTCATTTGGCTTGTTTTGAAACATCATTTACTGACTAATGTTGAAAGAATTCGAAGAGGTTTGGGTTCGTATACTGCTTGTGGTACTTGCTGCCATAATTTTGAAAATATTCTGCATGTGATTCGGGATTGCAAAACGGAAAATGATATATGGATGCAACTAATTCCTACAGGTAAACATTTTATTTTTTTTGCAAGGTCCCTTCATGAGTGGATCGAGCTCAATTTAAGAAATCAGCAGGACATAAATCTAGTGGCCAAAGTTAATTGGTCTAGTTTATTCGGGATTATCATCTAGCGAATGTGGAAAAATCAGAATCTTGGCATATTTCAAGGTCTTTCTTGGAGTACTGATGAGGTTATCAAAAACTCCCTCTACTGGGCGAAGCAATATGTTTCGATGTCCAAATCAAATGGCTCTAAACTCTCAAGCATGGTTTTTGATCCTGGCTATCCCGATGGTTGGGTCTACTTGAACATAGATGGTTCGGTCAAATATGAGGATATGTTTGCTGCAGCTGGAGGACTTTTGCGAGATCATCAAGGCACTTGGATTGTTGGCTTCACAAGGTATTTGAGTAGTTGTGAAGTTATCGATTCAGAATTATAGGGTATCCTTGATGGGTTGCAAATTGCCTTTGATCGTGGCTTTCGGATAATTATCACACAGATTGACAATCTTGAAGCAGTTAACCTCATTCACGAAGGAGTTCGTAAATGTTCTAATTCTACTTCAGTTATGAGAATCCTACTGATTTTGAAGCAATTAAGTAATTGGAATCTTCAACATATTCTAAGAGAAGAGAATAGCGTTGCTGATAAGATAATCAAGCTCAGGAAAGATAGGGAACCTGGTTTGCAGTTATTTGATAAAGATTATGTAATGAGTTTTCTCAATATTTGATCTTTGACATGTAATTTCTTTTTTTCACAAAAAAAATACAAACAAATTTGTATAATAATTTATTTGACCCTCTAACTTTATAAAAAAATTCATTTTAGTTATTTATTTAAAATTTCACATCTTTTAGCTCTTGAACTTACATTGTTTGTCAAATCACTCCAAAATAGATGGAAAAGCTAACAAATGTTAACTTTACCGACATGGCATTCACGTGTATGCCACGAAAGCAAATAATTATTTAAAAAATTAAAAGCTTTAAAAACTATTTTTATATATTTATATATTTATTTTTTAAAAAAATTAATTTTTAAAAATAATTTTTATATTTTTTTTGAATTTTTAAAAATTAAAAAAATTTAATCGTTGACGTGACATTCACATGGCAATCCACATGTATGATACATCAACAAAATTAACATAAATTAACTTTTTCATCTATTTTTGGGTGATTTAACAAATAACGTAAGTTTAAATACTAAAAGAGTTAAAAAATTAAATAAAAACTAAAAAAACATTTTTTTATAAAATTAAAGAGCCAAATAACTTATTATTACATTTATTAAAACTCATACTTTTGGGGTGAAGTCGAATTTAAATTAATAACTTATTTAAACTTATTAAAATATAATTCAAGAATTAGGGTTATATTTTTTAAAACATAAAACGTGCAAAGTTACCAAATATTTATTTAACCAACATAAACAAAAATTTAAACCTTGTATTTCTAATCCAATTAAACTCAGAAAAATAAATTGTATAAATGAGTACAATGGTTGGGCTGATCTCATCATGAGGCGACTCATAATAAGTTCTAGTCCACACTAACCAATAACTCTGGGCTCTAATTTGTAAGCCCAATAAAAAAGAGGGATTCCCCATTTTGTCATAAAACCGAAAGGTGGGGGACAAAATTAAATTTGAGTGAAGAAAACAGGAGGTGGTTATGTAAATTAATATATCTAAGCATTTGTTTATAAATAAAAAAGCATCAGCTAGGGTTTTTAGCCATTTAGGAGGTTAGCAGCAGCCAGCCACAGCATTCGCCGCACGGCATCAGTCTCAGCAGGTTGCCTTTCTCTTCTATCTAATCTCTCCA
>NW_024403540.1:0-10393 GCF_007990345.1 Gossypium hirsutum | reverse complement strand
AATATCCTAGAGGCTCACAAGATTAATTCTTACCTCGGAATTTGATTTCATTTCTGAGTGCATAATAGTGAGGTTTGTTTAATTTTCTTTTATTGAGTGTTGTGTTCTTTCAGGCATTCATAATGATTCACGATACTATGATTGGGAAGTTGCAAAGGAAAATAGAGGAACTATTAGACAAGGGGAGATGGTCAAGTGAAAAGAGAAGTACAATTGATCTCTCATCTATTGTGAAATGTTATTGGTGTAGCTCAAAGATCATGAGGGTTTTCGATGTCCAATTAAATATCCAAACAGAGATAAGAAGATTGAGCTATCACCTTTTGTGCAATGTTATTGGTGTCGTTAAAAACATTATAAGGGTTTCCAATTTCCAATTAAATATCTAGTAAGGGAAGAAAGTAAGTATGACTTTGTACCTTTTTTTATTCTTACTTTAGTGGGAAAGAGATATCTATGAATTTTTCCTTAAATCTGTGGAGTTAGATGAGATAGAAGCATCATGTTCTCCTACTGAGATGTATTGTACTGAATTGAATATTCATAATACTTGTGAGAGAGATATGGGAAGTGAGGAAAAATCATGTGAAAAGACCGAGTGAAGTGAGACCTTGAGTGATAAAAGTCTACTTGATGGTTCAAATTTGGTGAGTGAAAATCAATATGAGGTAAAATTAAGAGTTATGACAAGGAAAAAGAATATGAAAAGAAAGAAAATACTCATACAAAGTGAGGAATGATTATGTTTAACTTACCTAAACTCAAATTTGTTTAGTGATATTTCTTTATAGCAAGACTTCAAGGATCCATTGACGAACTCTCAATTATATTACTCTACCATCGATAGACGATTTCACTTGTGGAAGGGAGGTAAGTTGAACATTAATAATTTTCCACAAGTGCTACACGGTAAGAAATGTAATGAAACAATAGAAATTGATTTAAGAATACATACCTTGAATGTTTTATAGTTGCTACTAATTTGTTTGTAAATATTTCCTTACAACATGCTTTCTCATCATCAAATTTCATTAAGCCTTGGTTTGACAGTTCAATTGATTTATGGGTTTATCTAAATTTATAAAGGTCAAAAATATTAATTTTGTTGCATTAAATAAGTTTTTTAAAGCATTTTATATATTTTCTCTTGCAACAAAATTTCTATCTTGACCTTTAACGATAAAATTTTACATAATAATATTAAACTTCTTAATTTTTATAATTATGTGAAATTCTTGAGTCATTGCTGGAAATTCTTATGGATGACCATGCATACTAAAATAAAGTTACAGGTTTTTGTCTACTTGAAGACTCCTATACCTAACACTTTTTTTTTAGTCTTACCTTGTTTTTAAAGGAGACATACATGATCGAAATTGATTTGAAGGATCAAAATAATGTATTTAATCCTAGAGATAGTTTTTACACACAAGAAAGCTTAGGTAAGTTTCTTTTTATTGTTACTGCAGCTAAAGATTCGATTACAAATCTTCGTGTGGAAGGGGGAATGATACAAGTTGTTTGGTCCAACTCAAAGGCCAAATAGAGATGGCCCTTTCCAAGTACTCAAGCAGATCAATGACAACGCCTATCAAATAGATCTGCCCAGTAAGTACAATGTAAGTTCTACTTTTAATATTGCTAATTTATCTCCCTTTGATATTTCATATTCGAGGATGAATCTTTTTGAAGAAGAGGGGAATGATACGAGTCGCAAGGCCCAAAATCAGGCTCATAAATGTGATGGGCTCAAATTTCCTCAAGCCCCAATAATGAGGTTGAAGGCTAAACAAATTCGAGTAAGATTGAATGGGACCATCCAAGACATCGCTACCAAGGTCCTAGATGCGCACATGACCGAAAAAGAAATCAAGATTCACTTTCTTATTTTCAAGAAAATCAAGAAATCGAATCTTGGTCCAATTCTGTTGCTTCAAACAATTTCAAGAATTGAGAAAATCATGATCTCAATTCTTGGAAATCTTGAACGAATTGAGAAAATCAAATCTTTAAGCCAAGGCACATTGGATTTCATGTACGAGCTTGAACGAGCCAATTTCGAGAACAAATGGATCACAAGACCAAGTTCTTGAAAAAATGGCCCATTAATATGTCTACAAGCCCATCCTGGAGTTTGGAAATTTAATTTAATTGAATATCAGGCCAAATTATCAAAGTGGCCCAAATTGTAAAATATTTAAACTATAGGTCTAATTTTATTTTAATAGGTGGATCATCATGTAAGAATTCATCCCCAAAATCCCATTTTAATTCCTTTGGTTGAATTCTCATTAAAACTCTACACTTAGAATTATTTTGTTTTCTTATTTGATAAGCTGTCATGTTAGTTATTCTATTAGGGTTAGGAAAACTTATTTTGGGGGCCTATATGTAGCATGGACGTTCACCCTTATACACACAATTAATTTATGTTTTTTGAGTTAATAATAATTCTCTTTAAGTTTTTCTACAAGAATTGCCCTTGAGTTTCTTTTAGAAGTTGTTTTACCAATCTTTTAGGTTGTAGGAATCATCTTCAACCTTTTTCTTGCCAGGATCTCTTTCTTGCAGGGGGAATTAGAGCCATTGAAAGAAGTTGTGGATCCTTAATATTTCCAAGGCTTCTTAGGACGTCATCTTCTATTTTTTATCCTTAATTTATCATTTTTTTCTGTTTTCGCTTGACAATTTTATTGATTTTCGTTCTAGGTTAAAGTTGCTTCAAGAAGACATTCTCCTATCTGTTCCATTAAGAAACACATAAAAAATTAGGAGTTTTAATCTTTTCTTGTTGTTTCAAACATTCTTGCACAAAACAGTTTTCTTTTGTCTTTAAAATCACTTCTAACAAATCTATTTGTGTTTTGTTTTTCCAGATCTAGTTGAGGCATTTTCTTGAGGTCCAACAATGGTTTCTTTTCATTGAAGAAAACCTAATTCGTTCTCTTTTGGACTCTTTACAAGCTGGTTCATCTTTCTTTTGTTTCAATTTTGTTTGACTCTCCTTTGTGACAACTTGATAAAGAATGAGACAAATGAATGTAGAAGCGGATTGTAAAATTTGTAAAAGTCGTGGATTTGACTTAGGGCTTTAAACGTTTAGGAAGAAACTTGAATTTTTGACACAACCTGAAACACAATCAAATCCAGTTAGATAAAAAAATTAAAATAAATAACTAAGATAATTAAAATAGAACAATAAATCTACTGCTAGAACAATAAGGAAGAAAATAAAGAAGATAGATGCAAAGATAGAACGTGGTATGTAGATGTCCAGAGAAGCCTTAGAAACACGAAAAATCCATAAACCCTTTCAAACGGCTCTAATTTTCCCTCCATGAAAGAAAACTTGGCAAGAAAAAGTTTGAAGACGATCCTCACATTCTGAAAAGATTTTTAAAACTCTTTTAAAAGAAACTGAAGAGAAATTCTTAAAAAAGAAACTCAAGAGAATTTATAAACTTAAGAGAAGTTGAATAATTAATTGAATGAATTGTGTACAATGCAAAGGTCTATATATAGGCTAGCTAAATAAATCTAAATAAACTCTTAAGTATACTAGAACTCTAATTTAATCTAAACAAGAAGTAGTTTTAAACTAAACTTTATTGTTAATATAAACTCCTAAACAACTTAAAATAATTAATAATATAAAAAATTCACAAAAATAATAAAAAATAATAAGAGTTGATAAATACAATATTGTGCTCATATATAATAAAATTAAGCCCAAAACCCAAACCCAATATGATTTAAACTCAAATTAAAAGCCTGAAATTTCTAATTCCGTCATAATCTTGTTTAGAAATTCTACTCACGTAGTCTTCACTAAAACAGTCATAATTTGGGCTCCCAAACTCAAAATCGTGTGATTTAAAATTAGTTCCAAAGCTAAGAGATAGAAATTCAAATGCCATGAAGACATCTCAATCCAGAAATGCCAAGATCCCATCCAAAAAGTTGCCGCAAGTCTGCAAATTTCCTAACCTTGAAAATTGGCAGCTTTGGTGATTGGAATTTAATAAATTTCACCCCATCCATGCATGTATCACAACCAATCTATTTTCGTTGTTTCTCATTTCAATGTACGTTCTTTTAGAGATCTAGGATAAATCGACAACATTGATAAACTTTACGATCCACTTTCGCATTCATCCACATCATTTTTTATCATTTATGATTTCCTTCCGTCCTATCACTCTCATTCCATATCATAAGACAAAAGGTGAATGCTACAAACTCGTGAGAGTTTGGTAAGTTCGATAAGTTCGATTAAGAACCGTAGAGAGAAAATCTCACAATATATTTTATATTCCAAAAGATGTTCAACCTTACAAAGGTCTTAGTACACGGTTTATATAGGCCCCCAAATGGTCATTCAAATTTGACATCTATTGTGTTCATATTAATATTAAATCTATTCACAGTTGTATTTAACATGTTCACACACATAGAATTAAAATTCTATGCATTCCTAAATATGGTACATGAATTGGCCGAATAATCATGTTGCTTCACTTGGTGCATTCATGCATGCTTAACCTTGAAGAAAAGCCATAATTCCATGAATGTGCAGCCTTTAGTTCTCCTACATTTCTATTGGTCGAATGTGTATAGCATGGGATTTGTACCAACTTCAATTGAGGCTTTAAGGTGTCTTGAATACTTGAATGGACAACTCGAATGTTTAGAAATTCATCTCCCATGTCGCCACCATCCATGCAATTTCATTATTTTCATCAATCCATAATAGAGATGGGCCTTTCCAAGTACTCAAGTGGATCAATGACAACACCTATCAAATAGATCTACTCATTGAGTACAATGTAAGTTCTACTTTTAATATTGCTGATTTATCTCCCTTTGATGTTTTGGATTCCAGGACGAATCTTTTTGAGGAAGAGGGGAATGATACGAGTCGCAAGGCCCAAAATCAGGCTCATGAACGTGATGGGCTCAAATTTTCTCAAGGTCTAATAATATGGTCGAAAGCTAGGAAAATCCAAGAAAGATTGAACGGGACCATACAAGACTTCGTTACCAAGGCCTTAGCTGCGCACACGACCAAAAAAGAAAATCAGGATTCACTTTCTTTGTAACACCCCAAACCCGAAACCGACACCGGAGTCGAACACGAGGTGTTAACTGACTTTAACCCCTTATAAAATTTATTTTCCAGACACTGCCCAATCTGTGTACTAGTCGTTTTAAAAATCATATCTTGAGTTTCGTAACTCGAAAATCAGTTTCGTGATTTTTCCCAGAAACTAGACTCATGTGCCCATCTATGTATTTTTTTCTAGAATTTTTGGTCGGGCCAATTAGTACAGTTTATTAGTCAAAGTCTTCCATGTTGCAGGGGTCGACTACACTGACGTTTGCCCATTACGACTTGGATATCTCCCTGCACGGGGCTTCAATACTGATGCCGTTTGTTTCTATGAAAACTAGACTCAGAGAGAAATCTATACATATATGGTACGACCCCTAATTATCTCTGGTTAATTTATAATGAATTTCCAAAGTCGGAGCAGGGAATCCAGAAACCGTTCTGGCCCTGTCCCACAAAAATTTGATTATCTCTTAATATACTGCCCATATGATCTTTTCGTTACTTCCTCATGAAAACAGACTCATCGAGCTTCGATTACATAATTTATTCATCAATTAATTCCACTCCTACTATTTTTAGTGATTTTTCAATCTCATGACACTGCTGCTGCCAGCATCTGTTACGAAAGTAACTAGGTCCATTTCATGCCTACCCTTGATCCAACTCAATCGAACATTCGTGCCATTTTCGCATGGCTTAAAGTTTACATGCCAAAGTTCAAACACAACGTAATAGCTTATACATGCCAAAATGTTCTTCTAAGCCAACTAAGAAGAAAGTACCAAAACTTGCTATCCGGTGTGATGACTTCGATGACGGCCCGATCACGCAAAAAGAGATGTGTCCAAGAAACCTAGAATAGGTGACAAGGAAACACCGAGTGAGTTTATAACTCAGTAAGTCATAAGCTATGCACTACCATCCATCAATAACATTATCACAAGAGAAAACAAAATGGAATGAGGCTAATTACTCCATCCATTCCGAACCATACCATAGTTCCTCCAACCTATCGATTCAATTTCATATCAATTCATGCATTCACATTCCATATACTCATCAATAGGACATTGAAGCATTTTCATAAATCAATTTATTTTCGTTACAATCAAACGACTAAACGGCCTTTCACCCATCCTACGATAAATTTTATATACGTGACTTCAAGTATATTTGTCACATAGGTTCAAACTTACCGAGCTCAACACCAAGTATAAGCATAGCACCTATTAGCCATGTACTCAAGACACTTACCCGATCCGCTGTCCGCGATCGACTCAATAGTGTCGCACACATAGTATCCATAATGATTCACGAATGTATATTGAGTCCGCACACTCAGTGCTATATAATCAACTCGCACACTTAGTGCTACGTAATCAAATCGCACACTTAGTGCTACATAGTCAAACTCGCACACTTAGTGCCGCATGGTCAATTCGCACACTTAGTGCATCATATTCATTTCGCACACTTAGTGCAACATAGTCAAATCGCACACTTAGTGCTGTACAATTCAATCCCGCGCACTTAGCGCCAATCTCATGGTCATAAATGGTTATACCCGCACGTTTAGTGCCGAGATCAACAACTCAGTACATCTTACCTCTTTTCTTTTCATTCAACAATTTCATCATCACATACGTACATGCAAATATATATATGTATATTTATTCATTCCATTCAGCATCAAAACATAAACATTATGACAATTTGAAATAATACCAACTACATGCTTAATGACTTACCTCGTGTTGGGTAAGACGGTTCCAACTCGGCTACTCGATGACCTTTTCTTTGCCTTTGCTCGATTCACCTCCTTTAACTCCTTGAGCTTAATCAATAATTTAACTAGTTTAACCACCTTGCCAAATATTTACAATCCAATTTCACATGTATATGTATGTTAGTATATTCGGCTAATAACCTCATGCAACTACCATATCATCAAAATCTAATCACCCATGCACATGCATTAGGTAAGTTACCTTTGCTAATTTCAAACCCAACATCACACAAGCTCTCAAGGGATGGCCGAATGCTTCTTTTGTTACCCAACTAATCATTCGACAATTTCATCCCCTTTGCCACCCTTTTATGCCTAATTATCTAAATCAAGATAAGATCATCAACATGCCTAACCATAGCCGAATGTGCAACATTAATCTATCACCTCGATCTCTTAAATACTATCAAGTTCATTTACTTCTAATTTCTTAAGTTCCACATCTTAATGCTCATTATACATAATCAAATTTAACATCATCTATATATTTACTCATATGGCCGAATATACATACCCCCATATAATATCATTTTCATTCCATTTAACACTTAATTTCCACCACATAATCACTTGGCCGATTTTGCTAGCATACAAGCCTATGACCGAATGTCCTTGACCTCTAGTCACCTAGATTTTTATTCTTTAAGCCTCATCCAACTCATATTTTTCATTGACAACCTCCTTAACTTCAATTTATTCACATCTTTAATCATGCTACATTCGACCATTATTTAACAATAATTCATGCATCCTTTTTATTAAACACTCAAAATCAACCATCTTCATACCTCATCACCAAAGACATCAAAATACCAACCAAGAATGTAACATTCATGGCCGAATATCATCTCCATCAATTAACAAAATTTGAACCATGGCTAGGTAGATTTTCACTTACAACTTAAAATATACATGAATCTCAAAGAATAATATCAAACATACCTTAGTCTAGCAAACCACCATAGCCGATTTTCTCAAGCTTTTTCCCCTTCCTTTCTTTCCTCTATTCGGCCAAGGATGTTCAAGAATGAACACTTTTTTTTTTCTTTCTTCAACTCACGGCAACAAGGGGGTGAGACCATGTTATTATTATTTTTTACATCACCCTTCCTTTCATTATTTAATTATCATGCTTATTATTTTATTTTCCTTACCATACATCACTAACACAACATGTTGGTGACATGTTTCCACCCATAGCATGGCCGGCCACTACATATTAGGGAGGGGGAATTTGACATGCAAGTCCCCTTTTTCTTCCACATGCACTAATAGGTCCTCATGCATTGACCTATCACATTTTAAAATTTTCTCATATAAGTCCTATTGACTAAATTCACATGCAATCGACTAAATCGAAGCTTGAAATTTTCACACATTCATGATTACATATTCTAGACAATAAACATCACATTCAAACCTTTCGGTGACTCGGTTTAGCGGTCCCGAAACCACTTCCCGACTAGGGTTAATTTTGGGCTGTCACATTCTTGTTTTCAAGAAAATCAAGAAACCAAATCTTGGTCCAATTTTGTTGTTTTGGACATTTTCATGAATCAAGAAAATCATGATCTCAAATCTTAGAAATCTTGGTCCAAGAAACCGGATCTTGCAGGGAATGTGCATTAGATTTCATGTATGAGCTTGAACAAGCTAATTTTGAGAGCAAATGGATCACAAGACCAAGTTCTTGAAAAAATATACTAAAGTTTGGAAAGCAATTTAATTGAATATTAGGCCAAATTATCAAAGTGGCCCAAATTGTAAAGTGTTTAAACTATCGGTCTAATTTTATTTTAATAGGTGGATCATCATGTAAGAATTCAGCCCAAAGAACCCATTTAATTCCTTTGGCTGAATTCTCATTAAAACTCCACACTTAGAATTATTTTGTTTTTCTTATTTGATGAGTTTTCATGTTAGTTATTCCATTAGGGTAAGGAAAACTTATTTTAGTTAATAATAATTCTCTTTGAGTTTTTCTTCAAGAATTGCTGTTGAGTTTCTTTTAGAAGCTGTTTTAGCAATCTTTCAAGTTGTTAGAATCATCTTAAAACTTTTTCTTCCTAAGATCTGTTTCTTGAAGAGGGAATTAGAGCCACTGAAAGAAGTTATGGATTCTTAATATTTCTAAGGCTTCTTAAGACGTCATCTTCTCTTTTCTATCTTTAATTTATAGTTTCTTGCTTATTTAAGTTAGTTTTTGTTGTTTTGGCTTGCTGATTTTATTGATTTTCGTTCTAGGTTAAAGTTGCTTCAAGAAAGATGTTCTCCTCTCTTGTTCCATCAAGAAACACATCAAAATTAGGAGTTTTAATATTTTCTTCTTGTTTCAAATATTCTTGCACAAAATAGTTTACTTTTCTCTTTAAAATCACTTCTAACAAATCTATGTGTGTTTTGTTTTTTCAGATCTAGTTTGGGCATTTTCTTTAGGTCCAAGGACGGTTTCTTTCCATCCAAGAAACCCTAATTCATTCTCTTTTGGACTCTTTACTAGTCAATTCATCTTTCTTTTATTTTAATTTTGTTTGACTCTCTTTTGTAACAACTACTCTATTTCCGTTGTTTCTCATTTCAGTTTACGATCGTCTAGAGATCTAGGTTAAATCTACAACTTAGACAAGCTAGGATCCTACTCCGCACGCGTGTTGTACCATTCCTTATCAGTGATCTACTCCTTCGCACTCTTGGTTCTGTGACAGCCCAAAGTTGACCCTAGTCGGGAAGTGGTTTCGGGACCGCTAAACCGAGTCACCAAAATGTTTGAATGTGATACTTATTGTCTAAAATATGTAATTATGAATGTGTGAAAATTTCAAGCTTCAATTTGGTTGATTTCATGTGAATTTAGTTAATAGGACTTATGTGAGAAAATTCTAAAATGTGATAGGTCAATGTGCGAGGACCTATTAGTGCATGTGGACAAAGGGGGGGACTTGCATGTCAAATTCCCCCCCTACTAGTAGTGGCCGGCCATGATGGGCATGATGCACAAGTGTGCAATTTATTTTATGGAAATTATGGCATGAGTATGGCACAAATAAGATATGTTAATTTGTGTCATAAAATGTTGGGATAAAACAAATAAAATAATAAAAAGGAGTATGGAGAATACAAAAAAAAAATGTGTGTGTAGTTGTTTGTCCCCCCCCCAATGCCGTGAGCTAAAGAAGAGAAAGGAGAGAATTTTGTTCATCCTTTTCTCATCTTCATGCTTGCCGAAACTAGAAAGAAAAAAACAAAGAAAAATTTCCTCATCCTTTGGTTCATCCTTGGCCAAAAATTTTAAGGAGGAAAGAAGAAGAAAGGTGAAGAGATTCGGCCATGCATGTAGCTAGGCTAAGGTATGTTTGATGATGTTCCATGAGATGCATGCATGTTTTAGTTGTTAGCTTGAGTTCTACTTGGCCCATGGTCTAAATCTTGCTATGTGATGGAATTGGCACTTGACCATGGATGCATCATTCTTGGTTGGTGTTTGATGTTGTGGT
>NW_024403539.1:0-10401 GCF_007990345.1 Gossypium hirsutum | reverse complement strand
GTTTGAATGATATTTATTGTCTAGAATATGTAACTATGAATGTGTGAAAATTTCAAGCTTCGATTTAGTCGATTGCATGTGAATTAAGTCAATAGGACTTATGTGAGAAAATTTTAAAATGTGATAGGTCAATGCGTAAGGACCTATTAGTGCATGTGGGAAAAAGGGGGGACTTGCATGTCAAATTCCCCCTCCTAATAAGTAGTGGCCGGCCATGCTATGGGTGGAAACATGTTGGGAACATGTTGGCCTAGTGAGGTATGTAGGATAAAATATAATAAGAAGTATGGGGAAATAAAGAAATGGAAAAAGGAAAGGATGTGTGTAATTGTTTCTTCCCCTCCCATTGCCGTGAAAGTAAGAAGGAAAAACAAAAAAAAAAAGTGTCCATCTTTCTTCACCCCTTGGCCGAATGTTCTAAGGAAGAAAGAAAAACAAGTGAATAATGGAATTAGTACTATTCGTCGATTAAAGAATTGTGAATTTTAAGGACTTGTTAGGTTAATTATCATGGTTCTTACTTAGACCATGCAAAATTTTTAACTTTGATGGATGGATGGAGCATCGCTATGCTATTAAAGAAGAATTTGATTACTTCCTTTAAGTTTTGATGAAGAATGTGTGAGAAAGAAATTGATCTGCTAAAAATAAAATTCTAAATGCTCATATATGTATACCAAATAAAAAGCTTGATGCTTGAACAAATATTGTTTCGATGTGGAATGAGTAATGTCATGTATAGGTTTCGGCTATGGATTTTTCATGTTAATATTTTTTTTGTGGTGTTCAAATTGAAAATGGATTTTTAGTTGTGCTATAACACTTGCTTAATGATGAAAGGTCATGAGCTTAGGGCTTGAGAGGCATTCGGCTTTGAGTAAAATAATAGAAATGGTGTTTAGTCAATGCAAGTGTCCAACTTGTAAGAATGTATTGAGTGTTGCAATCGCCTTAACATAGACATTGTGTGTTCGGCCACATAAATGAGCACCTAAGTTGATGTGTATGTTCGGCCAAAGGTAAGCATGTTGATGGCTTTATCTTGACTTAGAAGGTTCGGCTAAAGGGAAAATTAGCTAATATGTCGGAATTGCGATTCGTGAATTCGTACATATGTGACTCTAATGTCTAATGTGTATATGGACTAAGTACCTTGAGGTTCTCTTTTGATGTTCGAGTGAATTGTAATTGAATCATTTGATGTGATTAAAAATGCATATGACCATTGTGTATTTGAGCTAAAAGGTGGCCATATGACCATCAAACTCCTTGTCATTCGGCCATAAGCTAGCAAAATGAGACTTTAATGAGTCAAATTTGTTTGATTTAGCTCAAGGAGTTAAGGAGGTGAATCGAGCAAAGGCAAAGAAAAGGTCATCGAGTAGCCGAGTTGGAACCGTCTTCCCACCGAGGTAAGTCATTAAGCATGTAGTTGGTATTATTTCAAATGGTCATAATGTTTATGTATTGATGCTGAATGGAATGAATAATATACATATATATATGCATGTACGTATGTGATGATGAAATTGTTGAATGAAAGAAAAAGGTAAGATGTACTGAGTTGTTGATCTCGGCACTAAACGTGGGGTATAACCATTTATGACCATGAGATGGCGCTAAGTGCGCGGGTTAAATTGTACAGCACAAGTGTGCGATTTGACTGTTGCACTAGTGTGCGAAATGATATGATGCACTAAGTGTGCGAATTGACCATGCGGCACTAAGTGTGCGAGTTTGACTTGTAGCACTAAGTGTGCGATTTGATTACGTACACTAAGTGTGCGAGTTGATTATATAGCACTGAGTGTGCGGACTCAATATACATTCGTGATCATTATGGACACTATGTGTGCGACCATTGAGTCGATCGCGGACAGCGGTCGGGTAAGTGTCCTGAGTACATGGCTAATAGTGCTATGCTTATACTTGGTGTTGAGCCCGTAAGTTTGAACCTATGTGACAAATATACTTGAAGTCACGTACATAAATTTATCGTAGATGGGTGAAAGGCCGTTTAGTCGTTTGATTGTAACGAAATAAATTGATTTATGAAAATGCTTCAATGTTCTATTGATGAGTATATGGAATGTGAATGCATGAATTGATATGAAATTGAATTCGATAGGTGGGAGGAACTAGGTATGGGAATGGAGTAAATTGTCTCGTTCCATTTTGTTTCCTCTTGTGATAATGTTATTGATGGATGGTAGTCATTGCTTATGACTTACTGAGTTTAAACTCACTCGTGTTTCTTGTACCCATTATAGGTGCTTGACTCATCTTTTTGCGGGTCAGGCGTCATCGAAGTCATCACCCGGATAGCAGTTTGGTACTTCTTCTTAGTTGGCTTAGAAGAACTTTTGGATGTATAAGCTATTACGTTGTTTGAACTTTGGCATGTAAACTTTAGCCATGCGAAATGGCACGAATGTTCGATTGAGTGGATCAAGGGTAGGCATGAAATGGACCTAGTTACTTTCGTACAGATGCTGGCGCAGCAGTGTCATGAGATTGAAAAATCACTAAAATAGTAGGAGTGAATTAATTGATGAATAAATTATGTAATCGAAGCTCGATGAGTCTGTTTTCATGAGGAAGTAACGAAAGATCATATGGCAGTATATTAAGAGATAATCAGATTTTTGTGGACAGGGCCAGAACGGTTTCTGGATTCCTGCTCCGACTTTGGAAATTCATTATAAATTAACCAGAGATAATTAGGGGTCGTACCATATATGTAAGATTCCTCTCTGAGTCTAGTTTTCATAGAAACAAACGGCATCAGTATTGAGCCCCGTGCAGGGAGATATCAAGTCGTAATGGGCAAAAGTCAGTGTAGTCGACCCCTGCAACATGGGAGACTTTGACTAATAACTGTACTAATTGGCCCGACCAAAATTCTAGAAAAAATACTGATGGGCACATGAGTCTAGTTTCTGGGAAAAATACAAACTGATTTTCGAGTTACGAAACTCAGATATGATTTTTAAACGACTAGTAACAGATTGGCAGTGTCTGGAAATAATTTTATAAGGGTTAAAGTCGTTAACACCTCGTGTTCGACTCCGTGTCGGTTTCGGGTTCGGGTGTTACATTTGTTGGTATCGAGCTATGGTTTAGTCGGTTCTAGGACTACCATAGCGCGTATGAGTCTAGCTATACATGCCGAATGTTAATGTTTAAATGTGTGATGACTTCTGACGGTTGAAATGTTTTGTTTTGATTAGTAAATGGATCCCGGTGTAGAAAGAACCCTAGCGGATGACGTTGAGAGCGTAGCGGCTGCTCCTGCACAAGGGACGCCGCCTGTTGAACCTCAGTCATCTGCGAATAATCAAGGTGAGGGGGCTAAACAAGCCTTCTTTACCATGATGAATGAGTGGGTCGCGCAATATGCCCAACCAACCCGGCTGTCCAACAATTCCCAAATTTGAATAATCCACCCCAAGAGCCTGTAATGCCATCAGTCGCTGATCCTGTGAGGCTGAGTAAGCCACCTGTAGACTTGATTAGGAAGCGTGGGCCGAGGAGTTCAAGCCTAGTAACTGATGATGCCGAAAGGGCCGAGTTCTGGCTTGATAACACCATTCGGGTGTTCGATGAATTTCATGCACACCGACGATGTCTAAATGTGCTGTATCTTGTTGCGAACTCACTATATTGGTGGAGGACCTTGATTTCCATGTCCCGAACGAGCGAGTAACTTGGGACTTCTTTCAAACGGAATTCCGAAAGAAATTTATTAGCCAACGGTTCATTGATCAGAAGCGTAAGGGTTCTTGGAACTCAAGCAAGGCCGTTATGACTGTATCTGAATACGAACATGAATTCGTAAGACTCAGTAGGTATGCCCGGAGTGTGTAGCTGATGAGGTTGCTATGTGCAAAATCAGGAGGATTGAATGAGATTTAAAGCTACTAATGGTATTTGGAAATAAAAGAATTGTAAACTAGTCGAACGAGCCTGCAAGGCGGAGACTGAAAGAGAAGAGGAAGCTATTTGAAGTAGAGTTATGTAAAGATCGCGGGTAAAGCTCCGTTTCAGCTGTAAAGAAGTTCAGGGGACATTAATAAGTCGAGGGCGACTGCGGGAATTCCATCAGGGCAAACCATCGATGGGCTCCCGAGCTACTTCGGTAGCTAGTGTGGGCAATAATCGTCACGAGAAACCTGAATGTCCCCAATGTGGAAGACGACACCTAGGTGAATGTTGGGGCAAGTCTACTAGCAGGGCCTGTTACGGATGCGGTCGAAGGACCACTTCATTAGAGATTGCACGGCGCGATGGAAGGAATAAGATTCAAGGTGCAAGACCTAGTGGGAAGTGACATCTAGAGGTAGACCACCCGAGAATTTTAGGAGGCAGGGTTGGTAGTCAGAGGGGGGCCTCCTGATACGGCCGATCGAGCCGAGAACCGTTACTCCTGCTAGAGCATATGCCATTCGCCGCACGGAGGGAGGCATCCTCCCCCGACGTCATCACTGGTACCTTCACTCTCTTGATACTATGTGATTGCATGATTGACCCTGGTTCTACTCATTATATGTATGCGAAACCTTAGCAACAGTAAGACTCTACCTGTTGAGTCTACTGAGCTCGTAATTCGAGTATCAACCCTTTGGGTCAATGCTACATTTTAAATGTTATAATCCGAGTTTGTCGTGTTTGCGTTGACTTTATATTGGTGGTTGTTGCCAGCTGTAATAACAGCTATATTTTGCCCGAAATCATCGTAAGGGTATAAGCGTCCGGAAGTTCATACCTCCGTATGTACTTGATGACAAGGATTAGAAGAAACCCGAATCTTGGTGGTTTGTGATACCCGGATGTTTTCCTGAAGATTTACCGGTTTCCACTTTCGGAGGTAGATTTGTATTGGCTTACCGGACTACGCCATTTCGATCGCTCCGTATGTATGGCACAACGAGTTAAAAGAGTTGAAAGCTCAGTTGCAAGAATTGACGGATAGAGTTTCGCTCGACCAGTTTCTCACCTTGGGTGCACAGATTGTTGTGAAAAGAAGGACACCATGGGTTGCATTGACTATCGTCAACTGAATAAAGTGACGATAAAGAATAAGTATCCGTTACCGCGTATTGATGATCTGTTCGATCAATTAAAGGAGCATCGGTGTTTTCAAAGATAGATTTGAGATCGGGTTATTATCAGTTGCGGATTCGAGATTCGACGTACCCCAAAACTGCTTTCAGAACGAGGACGGTCACTACGAGTTCTTTAGTGATGCCGTTTGGGCTCACTAATGCCCCTGCGGTGTTTATGGATTTGATGAATCGGATCTTCAGGCCGTATTTGGATCGGTTCGTAGTTGTGTTTATTGATGACATCTTTGGTCTATTCAAGAGATGAGACGAACATGCTGACACTGAGGCTAGTGTTGCAAATTTTGCGGGATAAGCATTATATGCTAAGTTCGTAGTGTGAGTTCTGGTTAAGAGAGGTTAGCTTCTTGGGTCATGTGGTATCCGCATCGGGTATTCGAGTTGACCCGAGCAAAATTTCAGCCATACTTAACTGGAAGCCTCCGGAGAAATGTTACGAAGTCGGAGCTTTCTGGGCTCGCCAGTTATTACCGACGATTTGTCAAAGGTTTCTCGATGATAGCCACACCAATGACGAAGCTACTTCAAAGGTGTAAGTTCGAATGGACGGAAAAATGTCAGAAAAGCTTCGATCAATGAAAACTCATTTGACTGAAGCTCCAATTTTGGTGCAACCCGAATCGGGTAAAGGTTTGTCATTTATAGTGACGCATCCCTACTTGGGTTGGGTTGCGTATTGATGCAAGAAGTCGAGTTTGGGCCTATGCGTCGAGACAATTGAAGCCACACGAGAGAAATTATCCGACCATATCTCAATAGCCGCCATTTGTTGCATTGAAATTTGGCGATTATTTGTTTGGTAGAGTGCCATGTGTTTTCGGATCACAAAGTCTCAAATATTTGATGACTCAACGAGACTTGAATCTGCGACAAAGACGTTGGCTTGAGTTGTTAGAAGATTACGAGCTTGTCATTGATTACCACCCGGGAAAGGCTAATGTGGTTGCGGACGCCTTAAGCCGGAAATCACTGTTTGCTTTGCGAGCGATGAATGTACACTTGTCTGTTCTACCTGACAATGTGTTAGTGAGCTGAATTAAAAGCCAAACCATTATTGACTCATCAAATTCGTGAGCTCAGAAAGTCGATGATGAATTGGTTGCAAAACGAGCTGAGTGTGTTCCGAACAGGAATCGGAAGTTTCAGATTGATGATGATGGTTGTTTGAGGTTTAGAAGTCGTTTGTGTTTCCAAGGAATTCGGAACTCATTCCGATGATTCTGAACGAAGCCCATTGTAGCTCCGAATGTCAATTCACCCGGCGGAGCACGAAATGTACAACGACTTGAAACGTTCGTTTGGTGCATGGTATGAAACGAGACATCTCCGACTTTGTTTCGAGATGCTTTAATTATGTCAACAAGTGAAAGCGGAACATCAAGTTGCCTCAGGGTTACTTCAGCCGATCATGATACCGAGTGGAAATAGGACCGAGTCACAATGGCTTTGTGTCCGGACTGCCATTGTCCGCAAGTAAGAAGGATGCGATTTGGGTTGTTGTTGATAGGTGACTAAGTCGGCTCACTTTTCCCGTGCGTACGGATCTTTCATTGGATAAACTAGCGAATTGTATGTCCTCAGATTGTGGATTACATGGTACCTATTCTATGTGTCGGTAGAATCCAGATTCACCTCACGATTTTGGAGAAATTGCAAGAAGCTTTGGGTACCAAGCGCATTTTAGCACCGTTTCGTCCCCAAACGATGGTCAATCCGAAGCGGATAATTCATACTCGAGATATGCTTGAGATGCTGCATCCTGAGTTTATGTTCATGGAACGGTATGTACCTTTGATTGAATTCGCTTACAACAATAGTTTTCAATCAAGTATTAAGATGGCACCTTACGAGGCTTTGTACGGTCGTAAATGCCGTACACCATTTTTTTGGACCGAGCTCGGTGAAAGTAAAATTTTCGGAGTTGATTTGATTAAAGATGCCGAACAAAAAGTAAAGGTAATCCGCGAAAGTCTGAAGGTAGCCACAGATCGTCAAAAATCGTATGCGGATTTAAAACGAAAGGACATTGAATATCAGGTGGGAGATAAAGTGTTTCTTAAAGTGTCACCTTGGAAGAAGGTACTCAGATTTGGCCGTAAAGGCAAGTTGAGCCCGAGATTCATTGGGCCGTACGAAATTTCCGAACGAGTGGGGCCGTTGCATATAGATTGATTTTGCCCCCTGAACTTGAAAAGATCCATGACGTCTTTCATGTTTCGATGCTTCGCGCTATAGATCTGATCCTTCGCACATAATTAGCCCTCGAGGTTGAAATTCAAGCGATATGAGTTATGAAGAAGACCGATGCGTATCCTAGCTCGTGAAGTGAAGGAGTTACGAAACAAAAGAGTTCCTAGTAAAAGGTGTTATGGCTCAAACACGGGATCGAGGAAGCTACTGGGAACCGAGAGCTCGATGAAAGAACGATATCCAAACCTATTTACCGGTAAGATTTTCGAGGACGAAAATTTCTTAAGTGGGGAGAGTTGTGACAGCCCAAAATTGACCCTAGTCGGGAAGTGGTTTCGGGACCATTAAACCGAGTCACCGAAATGTTTGAATGTGATATTTATTGTCTAGAATATGTAACTATGAATGTGTGAAAATTTCAAGCTTCGATTTAGTCGATTGCATGTGAATTAGTCAATAGGACTTATGTGAGAAAATTTTAAAATGTGATAGGTCAATGCGTAAGGACCTATTAGTGCATGTGGGAAAAGGGGGACTTGCATGTCAAATTCCCCCTCCTAATAAGTAGTGGCCGGCCATGCTATGGGTGGAAACATGTTGGGAACATGTTGGCCTAGTGAGGTATGTAGGATAAAATATAATAAGAAGTATGGGGAAATAAAGAAATGGAAAAAGGAAAGGATGTGTGTAATTGTTTCTTCCCCTCCCCATTGCCGTGAAAGTAAGAAGGAAAAACAAAAAAAAAAGTGTCCATCTTTCTTCATTTCCCCTTGGCCGAATGTTCTAAGGAAGAAAGAAAAACAAGTTGTGTTTTTTTTGGTTCTTCTTGGCCGGATTGAAAGAAAGAATTGGGGCAAAAACATTCGGTCACTTGAAGCTTGAGAAGGGGGGGATGGGTGAAGAAAACTAAGTGTTCATCTTTGTTTCTTCTAAGCCGAATGTGAAGGAAGGAATAGGGGCAAAGAACTTTCGGCCATTTGAATGCTTAATAAGGTTAGTATATTGTGTTAAAGTTGTGAAATTTTAGCTTGTTTTAGGTTAATTATCATGGTTCTTACTTAGACCATGCAAAATTTTTAACTTTGATGGATGGATGGAGCAATCGGCTATGGCTATTAAAGAAGGAAATTTGATTACTTCCTTTAAGTTTTGATGAAGAATGTGTTGAGGAAAGAAATTGATCTTGCTAAAAATATAAATTCTAAATGCTCATATATGTAATACCCAAATAAAAATGCTTGATGTCTTGAACAAATATTGTTTCGATGGGTGGAATGAGTAATGTCATGTATAGGTTTCGGCTATGGATTTTCATGTTTAATATTTTTATGTTGGTGTTCAAATTGAAAATGGATGTTAGTTGTGCTATAACACTTGCTTAATGATGAAAGGATCATGAGCTTAGGGCTTGAGAGGCATTCGGCTTTGGAGTAAAAATAATAGAAATGGTGTTTAGTCAATGCAAGTGTCCATACTTGTAGAATGTATTGAGTGTTGCAATCGGCCTTAACATAGACATGTGTGTGTTCGGCCACATAAATGAGCACCTAAGTTGATGTGTATGTTCGGCCAAAGGTAAGCATGTTGATGGCTTTATCTTGACTTAGAAGGTTCGGCTAAAGGGAAAATTAGCTAATATGTCGAATGCGATTCGTGAATTCGTACATATGTGACTCTAATGTCTAATGTGTATATGGACTAAGTACCTTGAGGTTTCTTTTGATGTTCGAGTGAATTGTATTGAATCATTTGATGTGATTAAAAATGCATATGACCATTGTGTATTTGAGCAAAAAGGTGGCCATATGACCCATCAAACTCCTTGTCATATTCGGCCATAAGCTAGCAAAATGAGACTTTAATGAGTCAAATTTGTTTGATTTAGCTCAAGGAGTTAAAGGAGGTGAATCGAGCAAAGGCAAAGAAAAGGTCATCGAGTAGCCGAGTTGGAACCGTCTTACCCAACACGAGGTAAGTCATTAAGCATGTAGTTGGTATTGTTTCAAATGGTCATAATGTTTATGTATTGATGCTGAATGGAATGAATAAATATACATATATATATATGCATGTACGTATGTGATGATGAAATTGTTGAATGAAAGAAAAGAGGTAAGATGTACTGAGTTGTTGATCTCGGCACTAAACGTGCGGGTATAACCATTTATGACCATGAGATTGGCGCTAAGTGCGCGGGATTAAATTGTACAGCACTAAGTGTGCGATTTGACTATGTTGCACTAAGTGTGCGAAATGAACATGATGCACTAAGTGTGCGAATTGACCATGCGGCACTAAGTGTGCGAGTTTGACTATGTAGCACTAAGTGTGCGATTTGATTACGTAGCACTAAGTGTGCGAGTTGATTATATAGCACTGAGTGTACGGACTCAATATACATTCGTGAATCATTATGGACACTATGTGTGCGACACCATTGAGTCGATCGCGGACAGCGGATCGGGTAAGTGTCCTGAGTACATGGCTAATAGGTGCTATGCTTATACTTGGTGTTGAGCCGGTAAGTTTGAACCTATGTGACAAATATACTTGAAGTCACGTACATAAAATTTATCGTAGGATGGGTGAAAGGCCGTTTAGTCGTTTGATTGTAACGAAAATAAATTGATTTATGAAAATGCTTCAATGTCTATTGATGAGTATATGGAAATGTGAATGCATGAATTGATATGAAATTGAATCGATAGGTGGGAGGAACTACGGTATGGATGGAGTAAATTGTCTCGTTCCATTTTGTTTCCTCTTGTGATAATGTTATTGATGGATGGTAGTACATTGCTTATGACTTACTGAGTTATAAACTCACTCGGTGTTTCCTTGTCACCCATTATAGGATGCTTGGACTCATCTATTTTTGCGGGGTCAGGCCGTCATCGAAGTCATCACACCGGATAGCAAGTTTTGGTACTTTCTTCTTAGTTGGCTTAGAAGAACATTTTGGCATGTATAAGCTATTACGTTGTGTTTGAACTTTGGCATGTAAACTTTAAGCCATGCGAAAATGGCACGAATGTTCGATTGAGTTGGATCAAGGGTAGGCATGAAATGGACCTAGTTACTTTCGTAA
>NW_024403538.1:0-10405 GCF_007990345.1 Gossypium hirsutum | reverse complement strand
ACTAAAAATAGTTTAGGAACCATTCAAAGACTAAATTGAGCAAATCATAAAAGTTTTGAGCGAAATTGTAAAACATGGGGCACATGGCAGTGTGGCCAGGTCATGTGGAATGCTATAGACTGTGTAGATGGGTTATACGGCTGTGTGACTAGGTCGCGTAACAGACTGTAGGCGTGTGAAAATTTCAAAATCAAGCTATAGGGGAGACAAGATCATGTGGAAAGCTGTGTGAAGGGTTCTTAGTCATGTGAAATTTGAATTACCCTAGGGTTTTAGAGGCACGTGATTGTGTGAGGGGTCGTGTGGTCCACATGCCCGTGTGACAGATTGTGTGACCCTAATCCTAGGCACAATTTGCCCTGATTTGCTTGTAAAAAAACACATACCTGTCACCAGGATCTTGAATGACGTTCTTCGTGATTAAGAATGGTTTGTTTCACCTAAATCAAGTCCTTGAACGACAAATTTCGCATGAGTTAACATTGGGTATCAAGATTCTATGATATTATCAAAATATTTTGGCAAGAACCGACAAAGAATGTTTTATCGATTGCAATATTATTATTAAATAGAAATTATAACACCACGAACCCGAAACCGACACCGGAGTCGAACACGAGGTGTTAACTGACTTTAACCCCTTATAAAATTTATTTTCCAGACACTGCCCAATCTGTGTACTAGTCGTTTTAAAAATCATATCTTGAGTTTCGTAACTCGAAAATCAGTTTCGTAATTTTTCCCAGAAACTAGACTCATGTGCCCATCTATGTATTTTTTTCTAGAATTTTTGGTCGGGCCAATTAGTACAGTTTATTAGTCAAAGCCTCCCATGTTGCAGGGGTCGACTACACTGACCTTTGCCCATTACGACTTGGATATCTCCCTGCACGGGGCTTCAATACTGATGCCGTTTGTTTCTATGAAAACTAGACTAAGAGAGGAATCTGTACATATATGGTACGACCCCTAATTATCTCTGGTTAATTTATAATGAATTTCCAAAGTCGGAGCAGGGAATCCAGAAACCGTTCTGGCCCTGTCCCACAAAAATCTGATTATCTCTTAATATACTGCCCATATGATCTTTTCGTTACTTCCTCATGAAACCAGACTCATCGAGCTTCGATTACATAATTTATTCATCAATTAATTTCACTCCTACTATTTTTAGTGATTTTTCAATCTCATGACACTGCTGCTGCCAGCATCTGTTACGAAAGTAACTAGGTCCATTTCATGCCTACCCTTGATCCAACTCAATCGAACATTCGTGCCATTTTCGCATGGCTTAAAGTTTACATGCCAAAGTTCAAACACAACGTAATAGCTTATACATGCCAAAATGTTCTTCTAAGCCAACTAAGAAGAAAGTACCAAAACTTGCTATCCGGTGTGATGACTTTCGATGACGGCCTGACCCCGCAAAAATAGATGAGTCCAAGCAACCTATAATGGGTGACAAGGAAACACCGAGTGAGTTTATAACTCAGTAAGTCATAAGCAATGCACTACCATCCATCAATAACATTATCACAAGAGGAAACAAAATGGAACGAGACAATTTACCCCATCCATACCGAACCATACCATAGTTCCTCCAACCTATCGATTCAGTTTCATATCAATTCATGCATTCACATTCCTTATACTCATCAATAGGACATTGAAGCATTTTCATAAATCAATTTATTTTCGTTACAATCAAACGACTAAACGGCCTTTCACCCATCCTACGATAAATTTTATGTACGTGACTTCAAGTATATTTGTCACATAGGTTCAAACTTACCGAGCTCAACACCAAGTATAAGCATAGCACCTATTAGCCATGTACTCAAGACACTTACCCGATCCGCTGTCCGCGATCGACTCAATAGTGTCGCACACATAGTGTCCATAATGATTCACGAATGTATATTGAGTCCGCACACTCAGCACACTCAGTGCTATATAATCAACTCGCACACTTAGTGCTACGTAATCAAATCGCACACTTAGTGCTACATAGTCAATCTCGCACACTTAGTGCCGCATGGTCAATTCGCACACTTAGTGCATCATATTCATTTCGCACACTTAGTGCAACATAGTCAAATCGCACACTTAGTGCTGTACAATTTAATCCCGTGCACTTAGCGCCAATCTCATGGTCATAAATGGTTATACCCGCACGTTTAGTGCCGAGATCAACAACTCAGTACATCTTACCTCTTTTCTTTTCATTCATCAATTTCATCATCACATACGTACATGCATATATATATATATATGTATATTTATTCATTCCATTCAGCATCAATACATAAACATTATGACCATTTGAAATAATACCAACTACATGCTTAATGACTTACCTTGTGTTGGGTAAGACGGTTCCAACTCGGCTACTCAGTGATCTTTTCTTTGCCTTTGCTTGATTCTCCTCCTTTAGCTCCTTGAGCTTAATCAATAATTCACTAGTTTAACCATCTTGTTAAACATTCATAATTCAATTACACATGCTTATGTATGTTTGTATATTCGGCAACCATCCTCACTAATTACTCATGTTGATGGCCGAATGGATGTATGTGTGTACAATGTCAACTATAACATCATGTAATTCCACATATGACTACATTTCTTATGTTCCACATCTTAATGCCCATTATACATAATCAAATTTAACATCATCTATATATTTACTCATATGGCCGAATATACATACCCCCATATAATATCATTTTCATTCCATTTAACACTTAATTTCCACCACATAAACACTTGGCCGATTTTGCTAGCACACAAGCCTATGACCGAATGTCCTTGACCTCTAGTCACCTAGATTTTTATTCTTTAAGCCTCATCCAACTCATATTTTTCATTGACAACCTCCTTAACTTCAATTTATTCACATCTTTAATCATGCTACATTCGACCATTATTTAACAATAATTCATGCATCCTTTTTATTAAACACTCAAAATCAACCATCTTCATACCTCATCACCAAAGACATCAAAATACCAACCAAGAATGTAACATTCATGGCCGAATATCATCTCCATCAATTAACAAAATTTGAACCATGGCTAGGTAGATTTTCACTTACAACTTAAAATATACATGAATCTCAAAGAATAATATCAAACATACCTTAGTCTAGCAAACCACCATAGCCGATTTTCTCAAGCTTTTCCCCTTCCTTTCTTTCCTCTATTCGGCCAAGGATGTTCAAGAATGAACACTTTTTTTTTGTTTTCTTTCTTCAATTCACGGCAACAAGGGGGTATGGATGAGACCATGTTATTTTTTTTTTCATCACCCTTCCTTTCATTATTTAATCACCATGCTCATTATTTTATTTTTCTTAACATACATCACTAGCATAACATGTTGGAGACATGTTTCCACCCATAGCATGGCCGGCCACTATGCTTTAGTTTGGCTAATTTGACATGAAAGGACAACACTTTCCCACTTTAATACTATTTGGTCCTTACTTATTTACCTATCATAATTTTCCAAGTCTTTCAACTAGATCCTTTCAAGCAAAATTCACATTCCCAATATAAAATTAAAACATCAAATTTTTGTACAAGTACTATCATACATATAAGATATGCAACTAAAATTTTAACTAAATTTTATGACTCGATTTTGTGGTCCCGAAACCACATTCCGACTAGGGTCGAATTAGGGCTGTCACAACTCTCCCCCACTTAAGAAATTTTCGTCCCCGAAAATCTTACCGGTAAATAGGTTTGGGTATCGTTCTTTTATCGAGCTCTCAGTTTCCCAAGTAGCTTCCTCGATCCCATGTTTGAGCCATAACACCTTCACTAACGGAACCCTTTTGTTTCGCAACTCCTTCACTTCACGAGCTAGGATACGTATCGGTTCTTCTTCATAACTCATATCGGCTTGAATTTCAACCTCTGATGGGCTAATTATATGCGATGGATCAGATCGATAGCGTCGAAGCATCGAAACATGAAAGACATCGTGAATCTTTTCAAGCTCAGGGGGCAAAATCAATCTATACGCAACTGGCCCCACTCGTTCGGAGATTTCGTACGGCCCAATGAATCTCGGGCTCAACTTGCCCTTACGGCCAAACCTAAGTACTTTTTTCCAAGGCGAAACTTTAAGGAACACTTTATCTCCCACCTGATATTCAATGTCCTTCCGTTTCAGATCCGCATACGATTTCTGACGATCTGTGGCTGCCTTCAGACTTTCACGGATTACCTTTACTTTCTGTTCGGCATCTTTAATCAAATCAACTCCGAAAATTTTACTTTCACCGAGCTCGGTCCAAAACAATGGTGTACGGCATTTACGACCGTACAAAGCCTCGTAAGGTGCCATCTTAATACTTGATTGAAAACTATTGTTGTAAGCGAATTCAATCAAAGGTACATACCGTTCCCATGAACCACTAAACTCAAGGATGCAGCATCTCAGCATATCCTCGAGTATCTGAATTATCCGCTCGGATTGACCATCGGTTTGGGGATGAAAAGCGGTGCTAAAATGCAGCTTGGTACCCAAAGCTTCTTGCAATTTCTTCCAAAATCGCGAGGTGAATCTCGGATCTCTATCCGACACGATAGAAATAGGTACTCTATGTAATCTCACAATCTGAGAAACATACAATTCGGCTAGTTTATCCAATGAAAAATCCGTACGCACGGGGATAAAGTGAGCCGACTTAGTCAGCCTATCAACAACAACCCAAATCGCATCCTTCTTACTTGCGGACAATGGCAGTCCGGACACAAAGTCCATTGTGACTCGGTCCCATTTCCACTCGGGTATCATGATCGGCTGAAGTAACCCTGAAGGCACTTGATGTTCCGCTTTCACTTGTTGACATATTAAACATCTCGAAACAAAGTCGGAGATGTCTCGTTTCATACCACGCCACCAAAACCGACGTTTCAAGTCGTTGTACATTTTCGTGCTCCCCGGGTGAATTGACATTCGGCTACAATGGGCTTCGTTCAGAATCATCGGAATGAGTTCCGAATTCCTTGGAACACACAAACGACTTCTAAACCTCAAACAACCATCATCATCAATCTGAAACTCCGATTCCTTGTTCGGAACACACTCAGCTCGTTTTGCAACCAATTCATCATCGACTTTCTGAGCTTCACGAATTTGATGAGTCAATAATGGTTTGGCTTTTAATTCAGCTACTAACACATTGTCAGGTAGAACAGACAAGTGTACATTCATCGCTCGCAAAGCAAACAGTGATTTCCGGCTTAAGGCGTCCGCAACCACATTAGCCTTTCCCGGGTGGTAATCAATGACAAGCTCGTAATCTTTCAACAACTCAAGCCAACGTCTTTGTCGCAGATTCAAGTCTCGTTGAGTCATCAAATATTTGAGACTTTTGTGATCCGAAAACACATGGCACTTCTCACCAAACAAATAATGTCGCCATATTTTCAATGCAAACACAATGTCGGCTAGTTCGAGATCATGGGTCGGATAATTTCTCTCGTGTGGCTTCAATTGTCTCGACGCATAGGCCACAACTCGACCTTCTTGCATCAATACGCAACCCAACCCAAGTAGGGATGCGTCACTATAAATGACAAACTCTTTACCCGATTCGGGTTGCACCAAAATTGGAGCTTCAGTCAAATGAGTTTTCAGTTGATCGAAGCTTTTCTGACATTTCTCCGTCCATTCGAACTTAACATCCTTTTGAAGTAGCTTCGTCATTGGTGTGGCTATCATCGAGAAACCTTTGACAAATCGTCGGTAATAACCGGCGAGCCCTAGAAAGCTCCGGACTTCGGTAACATTTCTCGGAGGCTTCCAGTTAAGTATGGCTGAAATTTTGCTCGGGTCAACTCGAATACCCGATGCGGATACCACATGACCCAAGAAGCTAACCTCTCTTAACCAGAACTCACACTTACTGAACTTAGCATATAACTGCTTATCCCGCAAAATTTGCAACACTAGCCTCAGATGCTCAGTATGTTCGGTCTCATCTCTTGAATAGACCAAGATGTCATCAATAAACACAACTACGAACCGATCCAAATACGGCCTGAAGATCCGATTCATCAAATCCATAAACACCGCAGGGGCATTAGTGAGCCCAAACGGCATCACTAAGAACTCGTAGTGATCGTACCTCGTTCTGAAAGCAGTTTTGGGTACGTCCGAATCTCGAATCCGTAACTGATAATAACCCGACCTCAAATCTATCTTTGAAAACACCGATGCTCCCTTTAATTGATCAAACAGATCATCAATACGCGGTAACGGATACTTATTCTTTATCGTCACTTTATTCAGTTGACGATAGTCAATGCACAACCTCATGGTTCCGTCCTTCTTTTTCACGAACAATACTGGTGCACCCCAAGGTGAGAAACTCGGTCGAGCGAAACCTCTATCCGTCAATTCTTGCAACTGAGCTTTCAACTCTTTTAACTCGGTTAGTGCCATACGATACGGAGCGATCGAAATTGGCGTAGTTCCAGGTACAAGCTCAATACCAAACTCTACCTCCCGAACAGGTGGCAAACCCGGTAACTCTTCAGGAAAAACATCCGGGTATTCACAAACCACCGGCACCGATTCGGGTTTCTTTTCTAACTCCTTGTCATCAAGTACATACGCGAGGTATGCTTCGCACCCTTTCCTTACATATTTCTGGGCCAACATTGCTGATATTACAGCTGGCAACCCCCTTAAGTCCGCAGACTCAACTCGGATTATTTCGTTATTTGCGCACCTCAAATCGATAGTCTTGCTTTTGCAATTCACAACCGCATCATGCGCGGTTAACCAATCCAAACCGAGAATAACATCAAACTCGTCGAACGACAAAAGCATCAAATCGGCCGGAAAACAGGATTCTCGGATTATTAGAGGGCATCTCTTACACACTTTATCAACAAGTACGCATTGACCCAAAGGGTTTGACACTCGAATTACTAGCTCAGTAGACTCAACAGGTAGAGTCTTACTAGATGCTAAGGTTTCGCATACATATGAATGAGTAGAGCCAGGGTCAATCAATGCAATCACATTAGTATCAAAGAGAGTGAAGGTACCCGTGATGACGTCGGGGGAGGATGCCTCCTCTCGTGCGCGAATGGCATATGTTCTAGCAGGAGTACGGTTCTCGGCTCGATCGGCCGTATCAGAGGCCCCCTCTGACTACCACCCCTGCCTCCTAAAATTCTCGGTGGTCTACCTCTAGATGTCACTCCACTAGGTCTTGCACCTTGAATCTTATTCTTCTAATCCAGCTCCGTGCAATCTCTAATGAAGTGGTCCTTCGAACCGCATCCGTAACAGTCCCTGCTAGTAGACTTGCCCCAACATTCACCTAGGTGTCGTCTTCCACATTGGGGACATTCAGGTTTCTCGTGACGATTATTGCCCACACTAGCTACCGAAGTAGCTCGGGAGCCCATCGATGGTCTTGCCCTGATGGAAATTCCCGCAGTCGCCCTCGACTTATTAATGTCCTCCCTGAACTTCTTTACAGCTGAGAACGGAGCTTTACCCGTCGATCTTTTACGATAATCTCTAGCTTCAAATTCAGCCTTCCTCTTCTCCTTTCCAAGTTCTTCCGCCTTGCAGGCTCGTTCGACTAGTGTCACGAATTCTTTTATTTCCAAAATACCCATTGGTAGCTTTGAATCTTCATTCAATCCTTCCTCGAATCTTTTGCACATAGCAACCTCATCAGCTACACACTCCTGGGCATACCTACTGAGTCTTACGAATTCATGTTCGTATTCAGATACAGTCATACGGCCTTGCTTGAGTTCCAAGAACTCCTTACGCTTCTGATCAATGAACCGTTGGCTAATAAATTTCTTTCGGAATTCCGTTTGAAAGAAGTCCCAAGTTACTCGCTCGTTCGGGACTATGGAAATCAAGGTCCTCCACCAATAGTAGGCTGAGTCTCGCAACAAAGATACAGCACATTTTAGACATTCGTCGGGTGTGCATGACAATTCATCGAACACCCGAATGGTGTTATCAAGCCAGAACTCGGCCCTTTCGGCATCATCAGTTACTATGGCCTTGAACCCCTCAGCCCCACGCTTCCTAATCAAGTCTACAGGTGGCTTACTCAGCCTCACAGGATCAGCGACCGATGGCATTACAGGCTCTTGGGGTGGATTATTCAAATTTGGGAATTGTTGGACAGCCGGGTTGGTTCGGGCATATTGCGCGACCCACTCATTCATCATGGTAAAGAAGGCTTGTTTAGCCCCCTCACCTTGATTATTCGCAGATGACTGAGGTTCAACAGGCGGCGTCCCTTGTGCAGGAGCAGCCGCTACGCTCTCAACGTCATCTGCTAGGGTTCTTTCTTCACCGGGGTCCATTTACTAATCAAAACAAAAACATTTCAACCGTCAGAAGTAATCACACATTTAAACATTAACATTCGGCATGTATAGCTAGACTCATACGCGCTATGGTAGTCCTAGAACCGACTAAACCATAGCTCTGATACCAATCAAATGTAACACCCCGAACCCGAAACCGACACCGGAGTCGAACACGAGGTGTTAACTGACTTTAACCCCTTATAAAATTTATTTTCCAGACACTGCCCAATCTGTGTACTAGTCGTTTTAAAAATCATATCTTGAGTTTCGTAACTCGAAAATCAGTTTCGTAATTTTTCCCAGAAACTAGACTCATGTGCCCATCTATGTATTTTTTTCTAGAATTTTTGGTCGGGCCAATTAGTACAGTTTATTAGTCAAAGTCTCCCATGTTACAGGGGTCGACTACACTGACCTTTGCCCATTACGACTTGGATATCTCCCTGCACGGGGCTTCAATACTGATGCCGTTTGTTTCTATGAAAACTAAACTCAGAGAGGAATCTGTACATATATGGTACGACCCCTAATTATCTCTGGTTAATTTATAATGAATTTCCAAAGTCGGAGCAGGGAATCCAGAAATCGTTCTGGCCCTGTCCCACAAAAATCTGATTATCTCTTAATATACTGCCCATATGATCTTTTCGTTACTTCCTCATGAAACCAGACTCATCGAGCTTCGATTACATAATTTATTCATCAATTAATTCCACTCCTACTATTTTTAGTGATTTTTCAATCTCATGACACTGCTGCTGCCAGCATCTGTTACGAAAGTAACTAGGTCCATTTCATGCCTACCCTTGATCCAACTCAATCGAACATTCGTGCCATTTTCGCATGGCTTAAAGTTACATGCCAAAGTTCAAACACAACGTAATAGCTTATACATGCCAAAATGTTCTTCTAAGCCAACTAAGAAGAAAGTACCAAAACTTGCTATCCGGTGTGATGACTTTCGATGACGGCCTGACCCCGCAAAAATAGATGAGTCCAAGCAACCTATAATGGGTGACAAGGAAACACCGAGTGAGTTTATAACTCAGTAAGTCATAAGCAATGCACTACCATCCATCAATAACATTATCACAAGAGGAAACAAAATGGAACGAGACAATTTACCCCATCCATACCGAACCATACCATAGTTCCTCCAACCTATCGATTCAGTTTCATATCAATTCATGCATTCACATTCCTTATACTCATCAATAGGACATTGAAGCATTTCATAAATCAATTTATTTTCGTTACAATCAAACGACTAAACGGCCTTTCACCCATCCTACGATAATTTTATGTACGTGACTTCAAGTATATTTGTCACATAGGTTCAAACTTACCGAGCTCAACACCAAGTATAAGCATAGCACCTATTAGCCATGTACTCAAGACACTTACCCGATCCGCTGTCCGCGATCGACTCAATAGTGTCGCACACATAGTGTCCATAATGATTCACGAATGTATATTGAGTCCGCACACTCAGCACACTCAGTGCTATATAATCAACTCGCACACTTAGTGCTACGTAATCAAATCGCACACTTAGTGCTACATAGTCAATCTCGCACACTTAGTGCCGCATGGTCAATTCGCACACTTAGTGCATCATATTCATTTCGTACACTTAGTGCAACATAGTCAAATCGCACACTTAGTGCTGTACAATTTAATCCCGCGCACTTAGCGCCAATCTAATGGTCATAAATGGTTATACCCGCACGTTTAGTGCCGAGATCAACAACTCAGTACATCTTACCTCTTTCTTTCATTCATCAATTTCATCATCACATACGTACATGCATATATATATATGTATATTTATTCATTCCATTCAGCATCAATACATAAACATTATGACCATTTGAAATAATACCAACTACATGCTTAATGACTTACCTTGTGTTGGGTAAGACGGTTCCAACTCGGCTACTCAGTGATCTTTTCTTTGCCTTTGCTTGATTCTCCTCCTTTAGCTCCTTGAGCTTAATCAATAATTCACTAGTTTAACCATCTTTTAAATCAATTCA
>NW_024403537.1:0-10442 GCF_007990345.1 Gossypium hirsutum | reverse complement strand
ATCCTTTTAACCTTCTTTGAAATTTTTACCACACAAGCCCATTTTTGTCAAATTTTAGAACTGTCAAAATACTTTTAAGGACTCTAACTAAAATTCAATTCAATTTCAGCTTAAAGCTTCTAGAACTCAGGTTTTACAATTTATTCAATTAGTCTTTAAAGTCAAATTAAGCACTTTCCACATAGAATTTCTTCATGAATTTTTACACAACCATATAAACATAACACAAACCATAATATAATCATAAAATAATTATTTCTAATTCAGACTTATGGTCTCGAACCCCACTATTCTGACTAAGCCCTAAATTTGGGATGTTACACAACTAGCCTGATCTATGGATATCTGATGTAACACTAACTGCCATCAAGTATATACTTCTCCTTGCAGTAGAGAAATAACACATATTATGCTCTCACGTGGGTTGCATTCACGTTGTTGCAAGATGCGCTTAATTGATTCAATCCAAATTCCAGCTGCGAAAGGATCAACTCCTTTCAACCCCAAAAACTCAGTGGCACCATATCTTCGCAGTTCTTTTATCAGAGCCCGTCGATCGACAAATGCAAACGCTGTCCCAGACGTAGTTCCCGCAACCCGCTGAAGTGTATCAACGACAAATCTAAGTATATGTGAATCGCCTGCTCCATCATTTTCATCTCGCTCAATATTAGGTTGTTAAACACCGTTGGGTTAACATTCAGAGTTACCGACTCCATTCCCTCACAATCATCACTATGCTCATCACTAGAGTAGAACTCTTGTTCCACTTCATTATCTGATTCATTTGTCATCTTTTAACTATAAAACAAAACAATTATCATTAGCATCCAAATCCTGACTTAATTGACACAATTATGGCATGTACCTCTAGACTCAATTTTGAGCTCAATTTAGTTTAAGAATCGGCTAAACTTGCAAGCCCTGATACCACTAATTGAAAAACCCCTAACCCCTATTCGTCGTCAGATTAGGGTCACGAATATTACTAACTAATCAAACAATTAATTCAATCATAATCAACATTTGAACTAACTAATAATATTATAATATGCAGGGGATAGGTCACGACAATCTGATACTTTCATTCTAGAATATTATACAATCAAATAATGATTCATGCTATGCAATGTTAACTTGGTATTCCATTATCTACACTCTTATCACTATTCATAGATTATTAAACTTAGTCTTCCATTGTCTACACTCTTATCACTATTTGCCTCTTCTAAAATATCAAAATTCGAATACATACGAGACTATTCCAATTATTAGCATCAGAGTATTAGTCCATACTCCGTCTACAATTATTTTTTTATCTCGATGATGTTAGTGGAATGCACTTAATTTAGGTTTGCTAATCCACCCCAATTCAAAGTAAAGTTACTCTTACAGCCCTTATTACGAGTTTACGAGACTCTAAAAGTAGTTTTAAAATAGGTAAGGACTATTTTGATACAATTTTAGAAGTATAGGAAATAATTACAGAAATTTTAACTATAAGGGTCACACGGCCATGTGGGCATTCGAAGTAGGGACACACAGACGTGTCCTAGCCAGTGTCCTAGACCATGTTCGTGCTCGTGTAACTCACTAACTTGGGTCACACGGCCAAGCCACAAGCCTGTGTGCCAGACGGTGTACCGTTTTGAAATGGCCTCGCACGCTCGTGTGCTCACATGCCAATGTGTCTGGCCGTGTGGACCTAAAATCTGCCTGAAATCAAAAGTTTACAGTTTCCTATTTACTTGGACACTAAGCAACTCAATTGCTAATCATTTAGCCTATTCAAAACACGATTAAGCATGCCCAAAATACACCAAATTCATCTCCTAATATACCTAACCAATGTACCCTCATTGGTACCACATTTTATATGTTCAAATACATCAACAACACATCAAACATTCAAGTCTTTCATTCATATCACACTTGCCATATTTGAACTAACTTCCAACTTCTAAAGTTACCAAATATGAAGCTAAGCGTATACCAACATATGCTAAGCTACCAACTTTAAACTATCATATACAAAATATAAACTAGGCTAGCATACCAACATAGTCTCAACCCTCAACCATATACACATTTAACCATCATTTCACTAGCAACTAAGTTAACAACATCTTATAAACGACATAAACAAAAGACTCCCTAGGTACATGCCATTACAAATGAAATATCACTACACTTGAGCTTTGGATTTGTGATTTGATGCTGAGTCGGCAATAATTCGAATAGTACCTAGCTTGTGCATAGAAAACAAATCGCACGCTGAGTAAAACTCAATGTATTTCTATAATTTGAATAACATAAACTGATATAAATATTTAAAATGCAAAATGCAACAAGTAAGTTATGTTCATGTGTTTCAATTCAATAGTATAATTTTTGCTCATTCCTTATTCACATTTACTAAGATTTTCACATGTTCAAATATATAAGTATATATATCAATGGCATTTCATTTAACATTTGAATACATCATCTCATGCAATGGCATGATTCATATCTTTGATCGATACTTGAATTCATTCAAGTTTCACATCTCAATTCATCATCTCAATTCATTCAAGTTAATAAATTAATCTACTTTTATATTAAAAACTCTGAAAATTGACATTTTCAAATACAATTTATTTTGTTACAATTGAGAAACATATTGTTTAAGCAAAGATAATTTATATTTTTTGTTTTGTTCATTAGTGTAATTAACATAAAGTAACACTCGTACTGAGACCGTTGCCGAGTCGAACACGAGGTGCTAACAGACTTAATTCATTTATTTGCACAGTCCATTTTAAAATTTCCAGACAAGCTGGCTAACTGCGTCACTGTCACCTTAAAAATCATATCTCGAGTTCCAAAACTCAAAAACAAGTTCCCTAAATTTTTCCTGAAACTAGACTCATATGTCCATGTACAAATTTTTTTCTAGAACTTTTGGTCGAGCCAATTAGTATAGTTTATTACTTAAAGTCTCCCCTGTTTCAGGGTTCGACTACTCTGACCTTCATGCATTACGACTTAGATATCTCCCTGTACAGGGCTTTAATGCTTATGCCGTTTGTTACTAAATAAACTAGACTCGAAACGGAATCTGTACATATAGGGCATGACTTCTAATTATCTCTGGTTAATTTATAGTGAATTTCCAAAGTCGGAACAGGGGATCCAGAAATTGCTCTGGCCCTGTTTCACGAAAACTTAAACATCTCATAAAATACGGCTCATATGATCGTTTCGTTACTTTCATATGAAAATAGATTCATCAAGGTTCGATTACATAATTGATTCACTATTTAATTCCATTCCTACTATTTTAGTGATTTTTAAAATCCACATCACTGCTGCTGTCAGCATCTATTTTTAAGGTAAACTTTACCTATTTCATGGTTTTCCATGGATCAACTAGAATTTTGTCATACATAGAACCAAAATGATCGTGATTAACCATTCCAATGGCTAATCGTTACCAACATTTCCATAACACTCCATGAACAACATAAAAAATGATTATAACGCTATGCTCAAAATATATATATAAGCCATTTTCGCATGGCTATCCAAATATATACATTACCGAAAGGTACATGACCAACAACAAAAGGGCAGTCCTATACATGCCATTTTCAGAGTTCAACTAAAAGAGTACCAAAAGGGCTTTGATAGTGTGGATGACTTCGACTTTGACACTCCCGAATCCGATAGCTGACGAACCAAAATCTATAAAACAAAGAATCAAAGAAACGGAATAAGCATTTAATGCTTAGTAAGTTTTGAGTAATGAAATCATGCACAACTGAAGTATAGCATTCATATGACTAAATGAATAATTTCATACACACATACTCTCACAATCATACCTACTTCACATTTCCAACCCTTATATTCATACAAAAGGAATCAACTTGACTAAAGGCCGGAAGCATGTTAATCGATTGAGCGAATACTATTTTAAAGGAATCAATTATTCCAATGCATATACAAAACATACCTCATCGTTAGGGTTTTACGAGCGTATTAATTGAAATTATTACAGCAAGATTGCTCATTCCCAAACCAAGTACCTTCGGGATTTAGCCGGGTATAGCTACTAGCTCAGATGCCTTCGGGACTTAGCCCGGTTATAGTAACTCGCACAAATGCCTTCGGGACTTAGCCCAGATATAGTAACTCACACAAATGCCTTTGAAACTTAGCCTGGATATAGTAACTCGCACAAATGCCTTCGGGACTTAGCCCAGATATAGTAACTCTCACAAATGCCTTCGAGGCTTAGCCCGGAATTAGTCACTAGCACAAATGCCTTCGGGACTTAGCCCGGTTATCATCCGAATATTCATGCACATATCAATAAATCATGACACATCTATATTTCATTTTCATAACTAGAATTCAAACACAAGTCACTTATCAAGCATTATCATTTTCGGCTCAATAGCTACATACAAAGAGCATGTTTTTGATTTGCTTATAACATGATCTCCATGCACATTCGGCTACCCGTCACAAGTATAAACTAATCACCTCAATATATATAATTCAAGTAGAATCATTATATCTTCATTTATTAGTTATGCTCTATGTCATGACTTAATCAAATCATAAACTAAGTTCCATTACTCGAAAACTTACCTCGGATGTCGTCGAACGATTTCAACGGCTATTCGATCACCTTTTCCTTTCCTTTATGGAATTTAGTTCCCCTTTGTTCTTGAGCTTAATTTAACAAATAAATTGATTTAATCATTTTGAACATCAAAGAGAAACTCAAGGTACTTGGCCCATGTATATTAGGCATTAGAGTCATATATGTATGAAATCATGAATCAAATTCAACATATTAGCCAATATTCTCCTTTAGCCGATTTTCTAAGTCAAGATAAAGCCATCAATATGCTTACCTATAGCCGAACGTACAACATCAATCTATGTATTCATTCATGTGGCCGAATATGCATGTCTATGTTGAGGCCGATTGTATACTTAATACATTCTACAAATATGGTCACTTGTATTGACTAAATACCATTTTGTTTCAAGTTCAAAACTCGGCTAATACACATATATACACTAGTAATCAAATACTAACATTTGCACTTCACCTTAATAGCTAGCTTAGCAAACCTTAATTTAACATATAATTGTTCATAACACAATTAAAGCATCCTCTCCATTCCATCAATTCGAAACACATACATTACTCACTAATATTCAAAGACATATTCGGCCTTAGTACACAACTTGCTAGCCGATTTTTCTCCATCTAGCAACTAATGCACATATGTGCTCATTTGTTAGACTCTACTTCACCTAACTATCATTTCTCATCCAAATAACATGAACAACATCCATTTCGTGAACATCATCTCATGACCGATTACTCATGTTGCCAACAAGATCCAAAATTTGGACATGGGCTAACTAAGGGACTTAGTAACTAGCTTAATACATTCAACAATTCCAAAAGCTACCATGAATTACATACCTTATTCAAGACTAGAAGGAGTGGCCGAATATTTGCTTCCCCTTCCCCCTTCTTCTTAGCATTTTCAGCCAAGGATGTTAAAAGATGAACATTTTTTTTCTTTGTTTTCTTCCTTCAATTCACGGCAATGGAGGAGCAACCTAGCTAAATTTTTTTTTGTTTCTCCTCCTACTAACCACTATTATTTTATTACCCATGTTCTTTATTTTATTATTCCTAACATAAAACACTAACATAAGATGTTTATAATACATTTTAACCCATAGCATGGCCGGCCACCATCCTAAGTTTTGGGTAATTTGACATGCAAGGACAAACATTCTCTAACATGCATCAATAGGCCACTTTAACATTTGCCTAGCACATTTCTAGATTCTCTCACACAAGTCCTATTTAACAAAATTCCCTTACAATTAACAAAATTCAAACATAAAATTTTTCACACATGCCTATATACATATAATAAGCATCAAATATAACGGTTAATTATTTTTTTATGACTCGGTTTTGTGGTCCCGAAACCACATTCCGACTAGGGTCAATTTAGGGCTGTCACAACTCTCCCCCACTTAAGAAATTTTCGTCCCCGAAAATCTTACCGGTAAATAGGTTTGGGTATCGTTCTTTCATAGAGTTCTCGGTTTCCCAAGTAGCTTCTTCGATCCCGTGTTTGAGCCATAACACCTTTACTAATGGAATCCTTTTGTTTCGTAACTCTTTCACTTCACGAGCTAGGATACGAATGGTTCTTCTTCATAACTCATATCGGATTGAATTTCAACCTCTGATGGACTAATTATGTGCGAAGGATCAGATCTGTAACGTCAAAGCATCGAAACATGAAAAACGTCGTGAATCCTTTCAAGTTCAGGGGGCAAAAGCAACCTATATGCAACTGGACCAACTCGTTCGGAGATTTCATACGGCCCAATGAATCTCGGACTCAGTTTGCCCTTACGGCCAAATCTGAGTATCTTTTTCCAAGGTGAAACCTTAAGAAACACTTTGTCTCCCACCTGATACTCAATATCTCTTCGTTTTAAATCCGCGTACGACTTCTGATGATCGGATGCTACCTTCAGACTTTCACGAATTATTTTTACTTTCTACTCAGCATCTTTAATCAAATCAACTCCGAAAATTTTACTTTCACAGAGCTCCGTCCAAAACAATGGTGTGCGGCATTTACGACCGTACAAAGCCTCGTAAGGTGCCATCTTAATACTTGACTGAAAACTATTGTTGTAAGTGAATTCAATCAAAGGTAAATACCGTTCCCATGAACCACTAAACTCAAGGATGCAACATCTCAACATATCCTCGAGTATCTGAATTATCCGTTCAGATTGACCATCGGTTTGGGGATGAAAAGCAGTGCTAAAATGCAGCTTGGTACCCAAAGCTTCTTACTATTTCTTCCAAAATCACGAGGTGAATCTCGGATCTCTATCCGACACAATAGAAATAGGTACCCCGTGTAATCTCATAATCTGAGAAACATACAATTCAGCTAGTTTATCCAATGAAAAATCCGTACGTACGGGGATAAAGTGAGCCGACTTAGTCAGTCTATCAACAACAACCCAAATTGCATCTTTCTTACTTGCCGATACTGGCAACCCAGACACAAAATCCATCGTGACTCGATCCCATTTCCATTCAGGTATCATGATCGGCTGGAGTAAACCCGTAGGCACTTGATGTTCCGCCTTCACTTGCTGACATATTAAACACTTCGAAACAAAATCGAAAATGTCTCGTTTCATACCATGCCACCAAAACTGACGTCTCAGGTCGTTGTACATTTTTGTACTCCCCGGGTGAATTGACATTCGGCTACAATGAGCTTCGTTTAGAATCATCGAAATAAGTTCTGAATTTCTTGGAACACACAAACGACTTCTGAACCTCAAACAATCGTCATCGTCAATTTGAAACTCTGATTCCATGTTCGAAACACATTCAGCCCGTTTTGCAACCAATTCATCATCGACTTTCTGAGCTTCACGAATTTGATGAATCAACAATGGTTTGGCCTTTAATTTTGCTACTAACACATTGTCGGATAGAACAGACAAGTGTACATTCATCGCTCCTAAAGCAAATAGTGATTTACGACTTAAAGCATCCACAACCACATTAGCCTTTCCCGGGTGATAGTCAATGACAAGCTCATAATCTTTTAACAACTCGAGCCAACGTCTTTGTCGCAGATTCAAGTCTCTTTGAGTCATCAAATATTTGAGACTTTTGTGATCCGAATATACATGGCACTTCTCACCAAATAAGTAATGTCGCCATATTTTCAAAGCGAATACGATGGCAGCTAGTTCGAGATCATGGGTCGGATAATTTTTCTCATTGGCTTCAATTGTCTCGATGCATAAGCTACAACTCGACCCTCTTGCATCAATACGCAACCCAACCCAAGTAGGTATGCATTACTATAAATGACAAACTCTTTGCCTGATTTGGGCTGCACTAGCACTGGAGCTTCAGTCAAGTAAGTTTTAGTTGATCGAAACTTTTCTGACATTTTTCTGACCATTCAAACTTAACATCTTTCTGAAGTAGCTTCGTCATTGGTGTGGCTATCATCGAGAAACCCTTTACAAACCGTCTGTAGTAACCGGCTAGTCCCAAAAAGCTCCGAACCTCAGTAATATTTCTCGGAGGCTTCCAGTTAAGTATGGCTGAAATTTTGCTCGGATCAACTCGAATGCCCGATGCAGATACCACATGACCCAAGAAGCTAACCTCTCTTAACCAGAACTCGCACTTACTGAACTTAGCATATAACTGTTTATCCTGTAAAATCCGCAACACTAATCTCAGGTGCTCCGCATGTTCGGTCTCATCTCTTGAATAGACTAAGATGTCATCAATAAACACAACTACAAACCGGTCCAAATACTGTCTGAAGACCCGATTCATCAAATCCATAAATACCGCAGGGGCATTAGTGAGTCCAAACGGCATCACTAAGAACTCATAGTGACCGTATCTCGTTCTGAAAGCAGTTTTGGGTATATCCGAATCTCGAATTCGCAACTGATAATAACTCGATCTCAAATCTATCTTTGAAAACACCGAGGCTCCCTTTAGTTGATCAAACAAATCATCAATACGCGGTAACGGATATTTATTCTTTATTGTCACTTTATTCAGCTGACGATAGTCGATGCACAACCTCATGGTTCCGTCCTTCTTTTTCACAAACAATACTAGTGCACCCCAAGGTGAGAAACTTGGTCGAGCGAAACCTCTATCCGTCAACTCTTGCAACTGAGCTTTCAACTCTTTTAACTCGGTTGGTGCCATACGATACGGAGCTATCGAAATCGGCGTAGTCCCAGGTACAAGTTCAATACCAAACTCTACCTCCCGAACAGGTGGTAAACCCAGTAATTCTTTGGGAAAAACATCTGGGTATTCACAAACCACCGGCACAGATTCAGGTTTCTTTTCTAACTCTTTGTCATCAAGTACATATGCAAGGTATGCTTCACACCCCTTTCTTACATTTTTCTGAGCCAACGTCGATGATATTACAGCTGGCAACCCATTCAAGTCCGTAGACTCAACTCAGATTATCTCGTTATTTACACACCTCAAATCAATGGTTTTTTCTTTTGCAATTTACAATTGCATCATGTACGGTCAACCAATCCATACTGAGGATAACATCAAATTCATCAAACGGTAAAAGCATCAACTCGGCCAGAAAACAGGAACCTCGGATTACTAGGGGGCATTTCTTACACACTTTGTCAACAAGTACATAACGACCCAAGGGATTCGACACTCGAATTACGAACTCAGTAGACTCAACAAGTAAAGTCTTACTGGATGCTAAGGTTTCACATATATAAGAATGAGTAGAACCAGGGTCAATCAAAGCAATCACATTAGTATCAAAGAGAGTAAAAGTACCGGTAATAACATCTAGCGAGGAAGCATCCTCGCGTGCGCGTATAGCATAAGCTCTAGCAGGAGCACGAGCCTCAGATCTGGTTGTAGCATCTCTAGATCCTCTCTGGCCGCCACTAGCTTTTCCCGTGTTTCTAGATGGTCTACCTTGAGCAGTGGTAGCACCCGGTTTCCCACTCTGATTTACATTATGTTCAGACAATCTCGGGCAATCTTTAATAAAGTGGTCAACTGATCCGCACTTGTAACAGGAGCGGTCATGGAATCTACAACTCCCCGAATGCCATTTACCACAATACTGGCACTCCATTCTGTCTCGACGATCATTTCCAACACTAGCGACTGAAGTGACTCGTGTACTCACAAGGGGTCGATCACGATCTTGTCTAGAGAAACCTAAAGTGTCTCTAGACCGGCCTAAGTCATCTCTAAATTTCTTCGATGACTGTTGAAAGGGCCTTCCCGAAGATCTCTTACGAAACTCCTTTGCTCCCATATCAGCTTTTCTTTTCTCCTTACTGAGCTCTTCGGCTTTGCAAGCTCGTTCGACAAGTACCACAAATTCTCGGATTTCTAAAATGCCAACATACAGCTTTATATCATCGTTCAGTCCATCCTCGAAACATTTACACATCACAGCTTCTGAAGAAATGCATTCTCGAGCGTACCGGCTAAGCCTTACAAACTTTCGTTCATAATCAGTAACCGACATGTAACCTTGTTTAAGTTCAAGAAATTCCTTCCGTTTTTGATCCATGAATCTCTGACTGATATACTTTTTTCGAAACTCGGTTTGGAAAAACTCCCAAGTTACTTGCTCTCTGGGCACAACAGAAGTCAACGTATTCCACCAATAGTAGGCAGAATCACGTAACAAGGAGATAGTACACTTTAGGCACTCATCGGGTGTGCAAGATAGCTCATCGAGTACCCGAATAGTGTTGTCCAACAAAAATTCAGCTTGCTCAACATCATCGCTATCCGTAGCTTTAAATTCAGTAGCCCCTTGTTTTCGGATTCT
>NW_024403536.1:0-10471 GCF_007990345.1 Gossypium hirsutum | reverse complement strand
TCCGCATTACACATTCAAACTCGACAAGTTTTTGGTGCCGTTGTTGGGGATCGACAATATTGGTGAAAATTTGGTTTGTTATTACCTCTTTAATTTTGTTAGTTTAGCTTAATTAGTTTTGATTTTTGTTTTTCAGGTTTTTTGTTGGTGCATAAGTAGAGATATTTTTACACTTAAAGAGTATTCTTTTGATCCAGAAATTGAAAGAACCTTGAGAAGAAGGAGAAAAGAATTGCGAGAAACGGAAAGAATTAAAAATGATCAGGTTAGAGAAGAGCCATTACGTCAGAATGGAAGGGATGTTGATATTCCTCGAATAATCGATGAAAGATACAAACTCATCAGAGAACATTTAGTGCATATCTTGGAATTGATTAAAAAATCCAGGAATTGTTAGGCTGCATATTCAAGCTTAACATTTTGAGTTAAAGCCGATGATGTCTCAAATGTTACAAACTATAGGGCAGTTTAGTGGATTGTCTACTAAAGATCCATGGTTGCATTAAGACTCTTTTTGGAAGTTTGCGACTCATTCAGGCAGCAAGATGTTCCTGAAGATGCCTTGAGACTGAAGTTATTCCCTTATTGATTGCGAGGTCATGCCTGAGCATGGTTAAATGCATTGCTGCCAGGTACAGTGGTATCTTGAAATGAAATTTGTCAGAGGTTTCTGCTAAGATATAATCCTCCAAACATGAATGCCAAATTGAGGAACGATATTACATTCTTTCGGAAATTTGAGGATGAAACATTATATGAAGCATTGGAGTGATTCAAGGAGTTAATTAGAAAATGCCCAATACATAGTTTTCAATATTAGACGCAAATGGAAATGTTTTACAATGGATTGAATGCTCATACAAGGATGGTGGTTGACACATCTACCAATGGGGCTTAGCTCAATAAATCATGTAATGACGCATATGAAATTTTGGAGAGGATAGCAAACAATGATTATCAATACCCCACTACAAGAGTAAGGATTGGCAGAAGAGTTACTGGTGCAATGGAACTTGATGTGGTTACTTCCCTAACAACTCAAGCATCATTTTTAACAAATATGATTAAAGCACTGAAAAGACCAGCTGCAATGTAGGAAATGAAAGCAGTTGAGTTAACATGTGTTTATTGTGGAAAAGATCATGTTCTTGATGAATGCCCATCAAACCCAGCCTCAGTTTATTATATGGGAAATCTTAATTGCAACAAAAACAACCCATATCCCAACACATATAATCCAGGGTGGAAGCAACATCCCAATTTTAGTTGGAGTAATCAATGGGTGCAAAATTCCAGTAATGCTATTTGACAGAATGTTGCAGTGCACCACTTAGATACAATCAACCCATGCCACAACAAAATGCTTAGCAAAATTCAACTTCGAGTTCTTCATTTACGGAAGCTCTATTGAAAGAATACATGGCCAAGAACGATGCTATTATTCAAAGTCAACCTGCATCTTTAAGAGCTTTAGAAAATCAAGTGGGGCAAATTGCCAAAGCATTAAGCTCAAAACTGCAAGGAGCACTGTCGAGTGATACAGAAAATTCACCATCTCAAGGGAAGGAATAGTGCAAAGCCATTACACTCAGAATTGGTATGCAGTTACTAGGAGTTGTTAATGACACCACTATTGAAGAAGCTAGTTCAGATTTCACAAATAAGAAGAATTTAGAATCAGTAGTGGAGCAGGCTAAAAAGAAAAGAGCAACCAGAAAAATGTTGAAGCTTATTCATCTTGTATTGCCAATAAAAATGCCATGGCAAAAAAACCTTAACAAATGGAAGAAAGGCCACCATCACATTTTCTTCAGCATTTCCAAAAATCTAAGATTTTCAACTCAAGAAATTCTTGGATGTCCTGAAGCAATTACATATGAACATACCATTAGTGGAAGCATTGGAACAAATGCCAAATTTTGCGAAATTCATGAAAGATATCTTATCAAAGAAGAGATGGTTAGAGGAGTTTGAAACTATCACTCCCACTAAAAGGTGTAAACAATGCACAGAAACAAGTTTCTAATAAAACTAAAGGATCCAGGGTGTTTTACTATACCTTGCTCTATTAGAAATCATTACGTAGGCAAAGCATTATGCAACGTAGGTGCAAATATAAATCTAATGCCTTTGTCTATTTTTAGGAAGCTGGGAATAGGGAAGGAGAGACAACTGTCACATTGCAATTAGCTGATCGTTTATATGCACATCCAAGAGGTAAAATCGAAGATGTGTTGGTAAGAGTTGCCAAATTTATTTTTCCAATAGATTTTGTTATTCTAGAATGTGAGGTTGATAAAGAGGTACTAATCATACTTGGGAGACTTTTTCTAGCAACTGGTAGAACATTATTTGATGTACAAAAAGGTGAATTAACAATGCGAGTTAATGATCATCAGATAACCTTTAATGTTTTTGATGTTATGAAGTGTGTAGATACAAATAAAGAATGTGTTAAGATTGTTGACATAATAGTTTAAGAAGAATTTGTAGAATTTTATCACAATAATTATAATGATGATGCAGACTCATTTGAGTTAGTTGAACCAGAAATGATTGAAGAGCTTGGTGAATTGATGGAAGCTAAGAAAATTGAGAATGGATCAAAAGGAGAAGTTTCAAATATTAAATTTATCGGCTAATCTTTTAAACTTTTTCGACCATCCATAGAAGATCCTCCTACGTTGGAATTGAAACTTTTGCTAGTACATGTGAAGTATGCTTACCTGGGAGATTACAACACATTGCTAGTAGTTATCTCTGCGAGCACTAACATTAAATCAAGAGGCTCAATCAGTCCAGCAATCTGCATGCAGAAAATATTACTGAAGGATTGCCATGACAAATCTATCGAGCAACAAAGAAGACTGAATCCCATTATGAAGGAAGTTGTCAAAAAGGAGATTATCAAATGGCTAGATGCTGGAATTATATACCCAATTTTTTATAGTTCTTGGGTGACCATTGTTTAACGTGTACCTAAAAAAGGGGTGTCACCATGATACGCAATGATAACAACGAACTCATTCTTACTCGTACCGTCATGGGATGGAGGGTTTGTATGGACTATCAAAAACTCAACAAAGAAACAAACAAGGAAGGACCATTTTCCTCTGCCATTTGGTCAACCATTTTCCTCTAGCACTTATCGACCAAATGTTAGATAGATTAGCGAGGAAAGACTTTTATTATTTTCTAGACAGTTATTCGGGGTACAACCAGATTGCCATAGCTTCTATTGATCAAGAGAAGACCACATTCACATGTCTTTATGGAACTTTTGCATTTCGGTGAATTAAGTTTGGATTATACAATACGCCGGCAACATTTCAGTGTTGCATGATGGCAATATTTTCAGACATGGTGGAGAAATTTTTAGAAGTTTTTATGGATGACTTCTTGGTGTTTGGTGATACTTCTAAAGACTGTTTAAAAAATATGGAGTTAGTTGTCAGTGTGAAGAAACAAACCTTGTTCTTAATTAGGAGAAATGCCACTTCATGGTCTGTGAAAGCATTGTTCTGGGACATAAAATTTCGCAGCAAGGGATTATCGTCGACAAAGCAAAAATTGAGGTTATTGAGAATTGCCACCACCCTCCACAGTTAAAGGTATTCACAGTTTTCTTGGCCATTTAGGATTCAATCAACGATTTATCAAAGATTTTTCGAAAATATCCAAACCTCTGTGTACATTGTTAGAACATAACAAATCTTTCAATTGTGATGAGCCCTACTTACAAGCATTTGAGGAATTGAAAAAGCGGCTAGTCACAACAACAATAGTCATAACACTAGATTGGACCTTACCTTTTGAACTTATGTGTGATGCTAGTGATTTTTTTCATAGAAGCAATACTTGGGCAAAGAAAGGACAATGTATTTCATGCTGTCTACTATGCAAGTCGCACGTTGATAGATTCATAGCTAAATTATACCACCACTGAGAAGGAGCTATTAGTTGTGGTATTTTCCTTTGACAAATTTAGAGTTTTTTAAGTGGGCACCAAAGTTACAGTTTATACGGACCACTCTACTCTTAAGTACTTGGTGACCAAGAAAGATACCAAGCCTAAATTAGTTAGATGGATACTACTACTACATGAATTTGATCTGGAAATTAGAGATAGGAAAGACACAAAAAATCAAATGGCTGATCACTTGTTCAAATTGAAGTAGGAAATAAAGACAATAATATTCAGCGCATTCAAGATGATTTCCCATATGAGCAACTATTAGTTGCCATGGCATTACTGTGGTATGCCAATATCATAAATTTTTTGGTTAGTGGAATGCTGCCACCTGAGCTCACCAATCAATGACGAAGGAAACTTATCCATGATGCCAAGCAGTATATTAAGGATGAGCCATTTTTATTCAAACATTGTCCAGACTAGATAATTCGGAGGTGTGTTCCGAATGACGAGATTCAAAGTATTTTATATCATTTTCATTCAGCACCGTATACGGGACACTTTGAGGGCATGACAACTGTTGCAAAAGTTCTCCAATCTGGTTTTTATTGGCCAAACATGTTTAGAGATGCTCATGCATTTTCAAGCTTACGATCACTGTTAAAGAACTAGAAATCTATTGAGGAGGTATGAAATGCCCTTGTAAACTATTTTAGAAGTGAAACTATTTGACGTATGGGGAATTGATTTTATGAGTCCATTTCCACCTTCTTGGCCAATGTATACATAGCTGTTGATTATGTCTCTAAGTGGGTTGAGGCTATTGCTATACCAACGAATGATGCCAATTCAGTACTGAAATTTCTACATAAGAATATTTTTACCAGGTTTGGTATCCCTCGTGCTTTGATTAGTGATGAAGGTTCACATTTTGATTGCAAATTAGTTGCTAATTTTAACATCCCTAACTCGTATCCGTCGTCAGAATAGGGCTATGAGGCATTACCGATCAAATACAGTATACAACATACATTTCTCATGCTTGAATCTATTATCTCATAAACATTAATCACGATGTCCCTTATAAGGCTCTACGAGACCTTAAAACATGATTGGAAGAGGTTCGGGACTAAACCGATAACATTTGAAAACTTTGGGAAATTTAGAAAATTTTCATGCATAAAAGGATCACACGCCTCTGTAAACAGGCTGTGTGCTTCACACGGCACCAGACACGCTTGTGTCACAAGCTGTTTTAGCACACGGCCACCAGACACACTCGTGTTACAGGTTGTGCGAAAACAAGGCATACATGCTGATTTGTACCACATGGCTGAGGACACGATCATGTGCCAGGTAGTGTGAAATTTATAAAGGTTACTGACTTGGGTCACACGACCAGTCACACACCCATGTGCCAACCCGTGTGCCACACACGACCAGTCACACGCCCATGTGCCAGCCCGTGTGCCACACACGACCAGTAGACATGCCCGTGTGTCTAGGCTGTGCCAAACCTGAAGGGTATACTGACTTAATTTCAAAGGGCTACCCCAAGGGACAAACGGCTGTGTACCAAGGCCATGTGTCACACATGGTCGAGCCACATGCTCGTGTGCTCAGCCGTGTGGAGTGAAAATAGACTTGGTTTAAGCCACATTTCTCACCCTTCTCATGCATACCTAAAACACAACATTTTGCACCAGTTCAATACATTAATAGTCAGCCAAGACATGTTATTTTATGCATCAAACATGTCATACCAATTCCCTCCATTTCATCAACTCAAATCATAACCATTTCTTGTACAAAACACATACCAAAACTAGCATGATTCATTTCTCATTTCACACCTATTCTATCACATACCAAAACACATAACACATTCATTAATTCAACCTATTTCAAATATGTAATTTATCATCATCAATCACACACAAAGCTTAACTTATAAATCATCTATTAACGATTCATTTATTAAGTCTAAATTCATGCTTTTCATAAGTAAATACTCAACATATACCAAATTACCAAATGTTCATCTTAAACCATCACCAATCATACCAAATTATGCCATTACATAAGGCAAATTACACATCAAACATAAGTCATTAATAAGCCATATAAAATGGCCAAATACATCACTCAAATCTTAATAAAAAAATACTCAAGCCTATACATGCCATATAAACAAAATCACAAAACTCATAAGTACCAACCATAGCTGGATAGTTTGATGAAATCTTCGTCGATTTTCAACTCGAGCAAGCCTCTGAAACTCCATAAACATAGAAAAGAAAACAAAGTAAGCTATAAAGCTTAGTAAGCTCGTATGGTAATAAACTCATATTATTAAATAACCGCATTTAAAACAATTATTCAAAACATGATATATTTATATGAATTCATCATTTTATCTCGAATTCATGCATGTAGTTAATTAAGATTTTGATGAATTTATTCATTCAAACATGTATGGTTTGAATACTTCTTATCAATTCCTTCACATTTTCATATACATAAGCAACTATATTGATCGCGAGGTTTCGTGATAGGTTTTAAATATTTATAATTACTCGTTCTTGAACTAACTATTATCGCGATGTAGGCAAGTGTACCTATCGAACAGTAGTATAGTTTTAGCAAGACCGGATTGTTGAACCCAAGGGAACTAAAAGTACTAGTAATGACTGTCTTTTATTATCTAGCCTAAGAATAAAGAGGTTTTTGTTTTAATTAACTAATTATCTAAACTAAGAATGCACAGAGAATGGAATTGGGGAATTTGTGACAGCCCTAATTTGACCCTAGTCAGAAAGTGGTTTCAGGACCACAAAACCGAGTCATAAAAATAATTAACCGTTATATTCTATGCTTATTGTATGTGTACATGCACATGTGAAAGTTTCATGCTTTAATTTTGTCATTTGTATGTGAAATTTATTAAATAAGACTTATGTAAGATAATTGTGAATTGATAGTAAATTTAAAAGTGGTCTATTAATGCACGTTATAAAAGGTTGGACTTGCATGTCAAATATCCATTTTTGTTTATAGTTGTAACACCCCGAACCTGAAACCGACACCGGAGTCGAACACGAGGTGTTAACTGACTTTAACCCTTATAAAATTTATTTTCCAGACACTGCCCAAACTGTGTACTAGTCGTTTTAAAAATCATATCTTAAGTTTCGTAACTCGAAATCAGTTTCGTGATTTTTCCCAGAAACTAGACTCATGTGCCCATCTATGTATTTTTTTCTAGAATTTTGGTCAGGCCAATTAGTACAGTTTATTAGTCAAAGTCTCCCATGTTGCAGAGGTCGACTACACTGACCTTTGCCCATTACGACCTGGATATCTCCCTGAACGGGGCTTCAATACTGATGCCGTTTGTTTCTATGAAAACTAGACTCAGAGAGGAATCTGTACATATATGGTACGACCCCTAATTATCTCTGGTTAATTTATATTGAATTTCCAAAGTCGGAGCAGGGAATCCAGAAACCGTTCTGGCCCTGTCCCACAAAAATCTGATTATCTCTTAATATACTGCCCCATATGATCTTTTCGTTACTTCCTCATGAAAACAGACTCATCGAGCTTCGATAATTTATTCATCAATTAATTCTACTCCTACTATTTTTAGTGATTTTCAATCTCATGACACTGCTGCTGCCAGCATCTGTTACGAAAGTAACTAGGTCCATTTCATGCCTACCCTTGATCCAACTCAATCGAACATTCGTGCCATTTTCGCATGGCTTAAAGTTTACATGCCAAAGTTCAAACACAACGTAATAGCTTATACATGCCAAAATGTTCTTCTAAGCCAACTAAGAAGAAAGTACCAAAACTTGCTATCCGGTGTGATGACTTCGATGACGGGCCTGACCCCGCAAAAATAGATGAGTCCAGCAACCTATAATGGGTGACAAGGAAACACCGAGTGAGTTATAACCCAGTAAGTCATAAGCAATGCACTACCATCCATCAATAACATTATCACAAGAGGAAACAAATGGAACGAGACAATTTACTCCATCCATAACGAACCATACCATAGTTCCTCCAACCTATCGATTCAGTTTCATATCAATTCATGCATTCACATTCCATATACTCATCAATAGGACATTGAGGCAATTTCATAAATCAATTTATTTTCGTTACAATCAACGACTAAACGGCCTTTCACCCATCCTACGATAATTTTTATGTACGTGACTTCAAGTATATTTGTCACATAGGTTCAAACTTACCGAGCTCAACACCAAGTATAAGCATAGCACCTATTAGCCATGTACTCAAGACACTTACCCGATCCGCTGTCCGCGATTGACTCAATAGTGTCGCAACATAGTGTCATAATGATTCACGAATGTATATTGAGTCCGCACACTCAGTGCTATATAATCAACTCGCACACTTAGTGCTACGTAATCAAATCGCACACTTAGTGCTACATAGTCAAACTCGCACACTTAGTGCCGCATGGCCAATTCGCACACTTAGTGCATCATATTCATTTCGCACACTTAGTGCAACATAGTCAAATCGCACACTTAGTGCTGTACAATTTAATCCCGCGCACTTAGCGCCAATCTCATGGTCATAAATGGTTATACCCGCACGTTTAGTGCCGAGATCAACAACTCAGTACATCTTACCTCTTTTCCTTTCATTCAACAATTTCATCATCACATACGTACATGCATATATATATATATTTATTCATTCCATTCAGCATCAATACATAAACATTATGACCATTTGAATAATACCAACTACATGCTTAATGACTTACCTTGTGTTGGGTAAGACGGTTCCAACTCGGCTACTCAGTGATCTTTTCTTTGCCTTTATCGGATCTAGTTCCCTTTTGCTCTTGAGCTTAAGTTCAACAAAATTAAAATAGTCATTAATCGACTATTCAAGTATTACTTTCAGAATAATATATATTGATTTGACTTTCACACACATAGATTATAGTAAGCTTTATAATAATCAATAAATAACTCATTGGCAAATTTTCATTAATGTTTACAACAAAATCACATATTCACTACGAGCTGTTTTCCTGAGCAGTAGTCGCTAAATTGTTTATAACTGGAGCTACAAAACTCCAAATCACTAGCCGTTAATTTTCCCTGAATATAGACTCGTATATCTTCCATCCATAAAATTTTCAGAATTTTAGGCTTGGCCAATCAATACCAGATTTTTCTTAAATTTCCCCTGTTTCACTGTTTGACTATTCTGACCACTCTTCACTACGAATCAAATTTCTCATTTTACAGAATTAAAATGTGTTGTATTTGATCTCATTTGAAACTAGACTCATTAAGGAGTCTAAGCATATAATTTATCTTATAATCATTTTTTTACAATTTATAATGATTTCTAAACAAACAGGATCTATAGTCATTTTGACTCAGCCCCACAATACTCAATATCTCAAGATCGGTAACTCTTTTGTTTTTATAGTTTCTTTTGTAAGAAATAGACTCTTCAAGCTTTAATGGCATAATTCACTCAGCTTCTAATTCAACTCCTACAAATTATGGCGATTTTCCAAAATCACCTTACTGCTGCTGTCCCCAAACAGATTATTACCAAATCAAATACTAACATTAGCATTTCACCTTAATAGCTAGCTTACCAAGCCTTAATTAACATATAATTCACACATATCACATTCAGCTATATATACATTTATCATATTTCCATTTCAGCATATATAACTAACATTTATTCCGAATTTATCTAATTGCTTATAAACTTTCTTCGGATGTCGTCGACTAATGATCGGCTACTCAACTACTTTCGATTTTCCCCGATCTAAATCCAATTCCTTGTTTCTTGATCTTAACATATTCAATAAATCTCATTTTAACATATTTCATTCAATTTAGTCTAATAACGCATAATGGGTAAATTACATTTTTACCCCTAATATTTCGCACTTTCACAATTTAGTCTTTATTCCACAAACACAAAATACACAAAGTTTGTCACACTCCTTAAGGGCCGAATCTTCCTAGTACCCATATAGTCCATAATTTCATTTTTTCACCTTTGAGTCCTTCAAAATTTATTTTTATTTGCCTACTATCAAATCACCAAACTTCAACAAAAATATAATCTTTAACATATCTTTCACTTCAACACTATCAAAAAGCAAGATCATCAATGCAAAACAAATATCTCATCCAAAATTGAACATGGGTTTAGACTCAAGTCAATACAACAGATATTCTCCTATTCTAGAAACCATAGCATCTCATCTTCCCCTTCCTTTTTTCCTTATTCGCAAGGTGTTCAAGATGAACATTTTTTTTGTTTCTTCCTCACTCACGGCAACAGGGGGTATGGATGGACCATTTTTTTTTCATCACCTCCTTTCATTGTAATTACCAGCCTTTATTTATTTTTCTTAGCATACATCACTAGCATAAATGTGGTCATGTTTCCACCCATAGCTTTTTTTTTGCACTAGCTTTATTTGCAGCTACCTGCAATATAGCATGTATGGACTAACACCATGTTTCACCACCA
>NW_024403535.1:0-10483 GCF_007990345.1 Gossypium hirsutum | reverse complement strand
GTCATCACACCGGATAGCAAGTTTTGGTACTTTCTTCTTAGTTGGCTTAGAAGAACATTTTGGCATGTATAAGCTATTACGTTGTGTTTGAACTTTGGCATGTAAACTTTAAGCCATGCGAAAATGGCACGAATGTTCGATTGAGTTGGATCAAGGGTAGGCATGAAATGGACCTAGTTACTTTCGTAACAGATGCTGGCAGCAGCAGTGTCATGAGATTGAAAAATCACTAAAAATAGTAGGAGCGGAATTAATTGATGAATAAATTATGTAATCGAAGCTCGATGAGTCTGTTTTCATGAGGAAGTAACGAAATGATCATATGGGCAGTATATTAAGAGATAATCAGATTTTTGTGGGACAGGGCCAGAACGGTTTCTGGATTCCCTGCTCCGACTTTGGAAATTCATTATAAATTAACCAGAGATAATTAGGGGTCGTACCATATATGTACAGATTCCTCTCTGAGTCTAGTTTTCATAGAAACAAACGGAATCAGTATTGAAGCCCTGTGCAGGGAGATATCCAAGTCGTAATGGGCAAAGGTCAGTGTAGTCGACCCCTGCAATATGGGAGACTTTGACTAATAAACTGTACTAATTGGCCCGACCAAAAATTCTATAAAAAAATAAATAGATGGGCACATGAGTCTAGTTTCTGGGAAAAATCACGAAACTGATTTTCGAGTTACGAAACTCAAGATATGATTTTTAAAACGACTAGTACACAGATTGGGCAGTGTCTGGAAAATAAATTTTATAAGGGGTTAAAGTCAGTTAACACCTCGTGTTCGACTCCGGTGTCGGTTTCGGGTTCGGGGTGTTACATTTGATTGGTATCAGAGCTATGGTATAGTCAGTTCTAGGACTACCATAGCGCGTTTGAGTCTAGCTATACATGCCGAATGTTAATGTCTAAATGTGTGATGACTTCCGACGGTTGAAATGTTTTTGTTTTGATTAGTAAATGGACCCCGGTGAAGAAAGAACCCTAGCGGATGATGTTGAGAGCGTAGCGGCTGCTCCTGCACAAGGGACGCCGCCTGTTGAACCTCAGTCATCTGCGAATAATCAAGGTGAGGGGGCTAAACAAGCCTTCTTTACCATGATGAATGAGTGGGCCGCGCAATATGCCCGAACCAACCCGGCTGTCCAACAATTCCCAAATTTGAATAATCCACCCCAAGAGCCTGTAATGCCATCAGTCGCTGATCCTGTGAGGCTGAGTAAGCCACCTGTAGACTTGATTAGGAAGCGTGGGGCCGAGGAGCTCAAGGCCATAGTAACTGATGATGCCGAAAGGGCCGAGTTCTGGCTTGATAACACCATTCGGGTGTTCGATGAATTGTCATGCACACCCGACGAATGTCTAAAATGTGCTGTATCTTTGTTGCGAGACTCAGCCTACTATTGGTGGAGGACCTTGATTTCCATAGTCCCGAACGAGCGAGTAACTTGGGACTTCTTTCAAACGGAATTCCGAAAGAAATTTATTAGCCAATGGTTCATTGATCAGAAGCGTAAGGAGTTCTTGGAACTCAAGCAAGGCCGTATGACTGTATCTGAATACGAACATGAATTCGTAAGACTCAGTAGGTATGCCCGGGAGTGTGTAGCTGATGAGGTTGCTATGTGCAAAAGATTCGAGGAAGGATTGAATGAAGATTTAAAGCTACTAATGGGTATTTTGGAAATAAAAGAATTCGTAACACTAGTCGAACGAGCCTGCAAGGCGGAAGAACTTGGAAAGGAGAAGAGGAAGGCTGAATTTGAAGCTAGAGATTATCGTAAAAGATCGACGGGTAAAGCTCCGTTCTCAGCTGTAAAGAAGTTCAGGGAGGACATTAATAAGTCGAGGGCGACTGCGGGAATTTCCATCAGGGCAAGACCATCGATGGGCTCCCGAGCTACTTCGGTAGCTAGTGTGGGCAATAATCGTCACGAGAAACCTGAATGTCCCCAATGTGGAAGACGACACCTAGGTGAATGTTGGGGCAAGTCTACTAGCAGGGCCTGTTACGGATGCGGTTCGAAGGACCACTTCATTAGAGATTGCACGGAGCTGGATGAGAAGAATAAGATTCAAGGTGCAAGACCTAGTGGAGTGACATCTAGAGGTAGACCACCGAGAATTTTAGGAGGCAGGGGTGGTAGTCAGAGGGGGGCCTCTGATACGGCCGATCGAGCCGAGAACCGTACTCCTGCTAGAGCATATGCCATTCGTGCACGAGAGGAGGCATCCTCCCCCGACGTCATCACTGGTACCTTCACTCTCTTTGATACTAATGTGATTGCATTGATTGACCCTGGTTCTACTCATTCATATGTATGCGAAACCTTAGCAACCAGTAAGACTCTACCTGTTGAGTCTACTGAGCTCGTAATTCGAGTATCAAACCCGTTGGGTCAATGCGTACTTGTTGATAAAGTGTGTAAGAGATGCCCTCTAATAATCCGAGAATCCTGTTTTCCGGCCGATTTGATGCTTTTGCCGTTCGACGAGTTTGATGTTATTCTTGGTTTGGATTGGTTAACCGCGCATGATGCGGTTGTGAATTGCAAAAGCAAGACTATCGATTTGAGGTGCGCAAATAACGAAACAATCCGAGTTGAGTCTGCGGACTTAAGGGGGTTGCCAGCTGTAATATCAGCAATGTTGGCCCAGAAATATGTAAGGAAAGGGTGCGAAGCATACCTCGCGTATGTACTTGATGACAAGGAGTTAGAAAAGAAACCCGAATCGGTGCCGGTGGTTTGTGAATACCCGGATGTTTTTCCTGAAGAGTTACCGGGTTTGCCACCTGTTCGGGAGGTAGAGTTTGGCATTGAGCTTGTACCTGGAACTACGCCAATTTCGATCGCTCCGTATCGTATGGCACTAACCGAGTTAAAAGAGTTGAAAGCTCAGTTGCAAGAATTGACGGATAGAGGTTTCGCTCGACCGAGTTTCTCACCTTGGGGTGCACCAGTATTGTTCGTGAAAAAGAAAGACGGAACCATGAGGTTGTGCATTGACTATCGTCAACTGAATAAAGTGACGATAAAGAATAAGTATCCGTTACCGCGTATTGATGATCTGTTCGATCAATTAAAGGGAGCATCGGTGTTTTCAAAGATAGATTTGAGATCGGGTTATTATCAGTTGCGGATTCGAGATTCGGACGTACCCAAAACTGCTTTCAGAACGAGGTACGGTCACTACGAGTTCTTAGTGATGCCGTTTGGGCTCACTAATGCCCCTGCGGTGTTTATGGATTTGATGAATCGGATCTTTAGGCCGTATTTGGATCGGTTCGTAGTTGTGTTTATTGATGACATCTTGGTCTATTCAAGAGATGAGACCGAACATGCTGAGCATCTGAGGCTAGTGTTGCAAATTTTGCAGGATAAGCAGTTATATGCTAAGTTCAGTAAGTGTGAGTTCTGGTTAAGAGAGGTTAGCTTCTTGGGTCATGTGGTATCCGCATCGGGTATTCGAGTTGACCCGAGCAAAATTTCAGCCATACTTAACTGGAAGCCTCCGAGAAATGTTACCGAAGTCCGGAGCTTTCTAGGGCTCGCCGGTTATTACCGACGATTTGTCAAAGGTTTCTCGATGATAGCCACACCAATGACGAAGCTACTTCAAAAGGATGTTAAGTTCGAATGGACGGAGAAATGTCAGAAAAGCTTCGATCAACTGAAAACTCATTTGACTGAAGCTCCAATTTTGGTGCAACCCGAATCGGGTAAAGAGTTTGCCATTTATAGTGACGCATCCCTACTTGGGTTGGGTTGCGTATTGATGCAAGAAGGTCGAGTTGTGGCCTATACGTCGAGACAATTGAAGCCACACGAGAGAAATTATCCGACCCATGATCTCGAACTAGCCGCCATTGTGTTTGCATTGAAAATATGGCGACATTATTTGTTTGGTGAGAAGTGCCATGTGTTTTCGGATCACAAAAGTCTCAAATATTTGATGACTCAACGAGACTTGAATCTGCGACAAAGACGTTGGCTTGAGTTGTTGAAAGATTACGAGCTTGTCATTGATTACCACCCGGGAAAGGCTAATGTGGTTGCGGACGCCTTAAGCCGAAAATCACTGTTTGCTTTGCGAGCGATGAATGTACACTTGTCTGTTCTACCTGACAATGTGTTAGTAGCTGAATTAAAAGCCAAACCATTATTGACTCATCAAATTCGTGAAGCTCAGAAAGTCGATGATGAATTGGTTACAAAACGAGCTGAGTGTGTTCCGAACAAGGAATCAGAGTTTCAGATTGATGATGATGGTTGTTTGAGGTTTAGAAGTCATTTGTGTGTTCCAAGGAATTCGGAACTCATTTCGATGATTCTGAACGAAGCCCATTGTAGCCGAATGTCAATCCATCCGGGGAGCACGAAAATGTACAACGACTTGAAACGTCGGTATTGGTGGCATGGTATGAAACGAGACATCTCCGACTTTGTTTCGAGATGTTTAATATGTCAACAAGTGAAAGCGGAACATCAAGTGCCTTCAGGGTTACTTCAGCCGATCATGATACCCGAGTGGAAATGGGACCGAGTCACAATGGACTTTGTGTCCGGACTGCCATTGTCCGCAAGTAAGAAGGATGCGATTTGGGTTGTTGTTGATAGGCTGACTAAGTCGGCTCACTTTATCCCCGTGCGTACGGATTTTTCATTGGATAAACTAGCCGAATTGTATGTTTCTCAGATTGTGAGGTTACATGGAGTACCTATTTCTATCATGTCGGATAGAGATCCGAGATTCACCTCGCGATTTTGGAAGAAATTGCAAGAAGCTTTGGGTACCAAGCTGCATTTTAGCATCGCTTTTCACCCCCAAACCGATGGTCAATCCGAGCGGATAATTCAGATACTTGAGGATATGTTAAGATGCTGCATCCTTGAGTTTAGTGGTTCATGGGAACGGTATGTACCTTTGATTGAATTCGCTTACAACAATAGTTTTCAATCAAGTATTAAGATGGCACCTTATGAGGCTTTGTACGGTCGTAAATGCCGTACGCCATTGTTTTGGACCGAGCTTGGTGAAAGTAAAATTTTCGGAGTTGATTTGATTAAAGATGCCGAACAAAAAGTAAAGGTAATCCGCGAAAGTCTGAAGGTAGCCACAGATCGTCAAAATCGTATGCGGATTTAAAACGAAAGGACATTGAATATCAGGTGGGAGATAAAGTGTTTCTTAAAGTGTCACCTTGGAAGAAGGTACTCAGATTTGGTCGTAAAGGCAAGTTGAGCCCGAGATTCATTGGGCCGTACGAAATTTCCGAACGAGTGGGGCCGGTTGCATATAGATTGATTTTGCCCCCTGAACTTGAAAGGATGCACGATGTCTTCCATGTTTCAATGCTTCGACGTTATAGATCCGATCCGTCACATGTGATTAATCCCTCAGAAGTTGAAATTCAATCTGACTTGAGCTATGAAGAAGAACCGATTCGTATCCTAGCTCGTAAAGTGAAAGAGTTGCGAAATAAAAGGGTTCCGTTGGTTAAGGTGTTGTGGCTCAAACACGGGATCGAGGAAGCAACCTGGGAACCCGAGAGCTCGATGAAAGAACGATATCCAAACCTATTTACCGGTAAGATTTTCGAGGACGAAAATTTCTTAAGTGAGGGAGAGTTGTGACCGCCCAAAATTAACCCTAGTCGGGAAGTGGTTTCGGGACCACTAAACCAAGTCACCGAAAGGTTTGAATTTGATGTTTATTGTCTAGAATATGTAATCATGAATGTGTGAAAATTTCAAGCTTCGATTTAGTCGATTGCATGTGAATTTAGTCAATAGGACTTATATGAGAAAATTTTAAAATGTGATAGGTCAATGCATGAGGACCTATTAGTGCATGTGGAAGAAAAAGGGGACTTGCATGTCAAATTCCCCCTCCCTAATATGTAGTGGCCGGCCATGCTATGGGTGGAAACATGTCACCAACATGTTGTGTTAGTGATGTATGGTAAGGAAAATAAAATAATAAGCATGATAATTAAATAATGAAAGGAAGGGTGATGGAAAAAAAATAACATGGTCTCACCCCCTTGTTGCCGTGAATTGAAGAAAGAAAAAAAGTGTTCATTCTTGAACATCCTTGGCCGAATAGAGGAAAGAAAGGAAGGGGAAAAAGCTTGAGAAAATTGGCTATGGTGGTTTGCTAGACTAAGGTATGTTTGATATTATTCTTTGAGATTCATGTATATTTTAAGTTGTAAGTGAAAATCTACCTAGCCATGGTTCAAATTGTGTTAATTGATGGAGATGATATTCGGCCATGAATGTTACATTCTTGGTTGGTATTTTGATGTCTTTGGTGATGAGGTATGAAGATGGTTGATTTTGAGTGTTTAATAAAAAGGATGCATGAATTATTGTTAAATAATGGTCGAATGTAGCATGATTAAAGATGTGAATAAATTGAAGTTAAGGAGGTTGTCAATGAAAAATATGAGTTGGATGAGGCTTAAAGAATAAAAATCTAGGTGACTAGAGGTCAAGGACATTCGGTCATAGGCTTGTATGCTAGCAAAATCGGCCAAGTGATTATGTGGTGGAAATTAAGTGTTAAATGGAATGAAAATGATATTATATGGGGGTATGTATATTCGGCCATATGAGTAAATATATAGATGATGTTAAATTTGATTATGTATAATGGGCATTAAGATGTGGAACTTAAGAAATTAGAAGTAAATGAACTTGATAGTATTTAAGAGATAGAGGTGATAGATTAATGTTGCACATTCGGCTATGGTTAGGCATGTTGATGATCTTATCTTGATTTAGATAATTAGGCATAAAAGGGTGGCAAAGGGGATGAAATTGTCGAATGATTAGTTGGGTAACAAAAGAAGCATTCGGCCATCCCTTGAGAGCTTGTGTGATGTTGGGTTTAAAATTAGCAAAGGTAACTTACCTAATGCATGTGCATGGGTGATTAGATTTTGATGATATGGTAGTTGCATGAGGTTATTAGCCGAATATACTAACATACATATACATGTGAAATTGGATTGTAAATATTTGGCAAGGTGGTTAAACTAGTTAAATTATTGATTAAGCTCAAGGAGTTAAAGGAGGTGAATCGAGCAAAGGCAAAGAAAAGGTCATCGAGTAGCCGAGTTGGAACCGTCTTACCCAACACGAGGTAAGTCATTAAGCATGTAGTTGGTATTATTTCAAATGGTCATAATGTTTATGTATTGATGCTGAATGGAATGAATAAATATACATATATATATGCATGTACGTATGTGATGATGAAATTGTTGAATGAAAAGAAAAGAGGTAAGATGTACTGAGTTGTTGATCTCGGCACTAAACGTGCGGGTATAACCATTTATGACCATGAGATTGGCGCTAAGTGCGCGGGATTGAATCGTACAGCACTAAGTGTGCGATTTGACTATGTTGCACTAAGTGTGCGAAATGAATATGATGCACTAAGTGTGCGAATTGACCATGCGGCACTAAGTGTGCGAGTTTGACTATGTAGCACTAAGTGTGCGATTTGATTACGTAGCACTAAGTGTGCGAGTTGATTATATAGCACTGAGTGTGCGGACTCAATATACATTCGTGAATCATTATGGACACTACGTGTGCGACACTATTGAGTCGATCGCGGACAGCGGATCGGGTAAGTGTCTTGAGTACATGGCTAATAGGTGCTATGCTTATACTTGGTGTTGAGCTCGGTAAGTTTGAACCTATGTGACAAATATACTTGAAGTCACGTACATAAAATTTATCGTAGGATGGGTGAAAGGCCGTTTAGTCGTTTGATTGTAACGAAAATAAATTGATTTATGAAAATGCCTCAATGTCCTATTGATGAGTATATGGAATGTGAATGCATGAATTGATATGAAACTGAATCGATAGGTTGGAGGAACTATGGTATGGTTCGGTATGGATGGAGTAAATTGTCTCGTTCCATTTTGTTTCCTCTTGTGATAATGTTATTGATGGATGGTAGTGCATTGCTTATGACTTACTGAGTTATAAACTCACTCGGTGTTTCCTTGTCACCCATTATAGGTTGCTTGGACTCATCTATTTTTGCGGGGTCAGGCTGTCATCGAAGTCATCACACCGGATAGCAAGTTTTGGTACTTTCTTCTTAGTTGGCTTAGAAGAACATTTTGGCATGTATAAGCTATTATGTTGTGTTTGAACTTTGGCATGTAAACTTTAAGCCATGCGAAAATGGCACGAATGTTCGATTGAGTTGGATCAAGGGTAGGCATGAAATGGACCTAGTTACTTTCGTAACAGATGCTGGCAGCAGCAGTGTCATGAGATTGAAAAATCACTAAAATAGTAGGAGTGGAATTAATTGATGAATAAATTATGTAATCGAAGCTCGATGAGTCTGTTTTCATGAGGAAGTAACGGAAAGATCATATGGGCAGTATATTAAGAGATAATCAGATTTTTGTGGGACAGGGCCAGAACGGTTTCTGGATTCCCTGCTCCGACTTTGGAAATTCATTATAAATTAACCAGAGATAATTAGGGGTCGTACCATATATGTACAGATTCCTCTCTGAGTCTAGTTTTCATAGAAAGAAACGGCATCAGTATTGAAGCCCCGTGTAGGGAGATATCAAAGTCGTAATGGGCAAAGGTCAGTGTAGTCGACCCCTGCAATATGGGAGACTTTGACTAATAAACTGTACTAATTGGCCCGACCAAAAATTCTAGAAAAAAATAAATAGATGGGCACATGAGTCTAGTTTCTGGTAAAAATCACGAAACTGATTTTTGAGTTACAAAACTCAAGATATGATTTTTAAAACGACTAGTACACAGATTGGGCAGTGTCTGGAAAATAAATTTTATAAGGGGTTAAAGTCAGTTAACACCTCGTGTTCGACTCCGGTGTCGGTTTCGGGTTCGGGGTGTTACATGATGTACATACGGTACAGTACAGTAAACCGCTATACCAATAAGTTTGCAGTTAAACTACCAGATCAGATCAGAATCAGTCTTCCTTCTATTCACAATCAACCAAAAAATTACTTTATGCAAGTTCATGTATGTTTATAATCTCACAGAAACAATGAACACATCGAAAAAATGTCTGATGGAAACAAACATGCACACATCCAACTAATCGGGTTCAAAATAAGATATTTGGCACAATAATTACAAATAACACATAAGCCAAAGCCCAGATCAGAGTCTTAACTACCCTTACTAAAGCCTAGTTAAGGGTCGGAACACAGAGGCACATTTTCAGATAAAAGGCATAAACAAAACTAAATTGGTAATTAGGGCCACACGACCGAGTGTTTTGGCCGTGTGGAAAAGCCTTGGCTGTGTGGGAAGAGGCACACGACAGTTTGGCTAAGGTACACGCCCGTGTGAGCTTGGGACACGATCGTGTAACTCTCTGTCCATTTGTGCTAAAATAGAGTACAGGGAAAACACAGTCGTGTGAGGGTCTCACACGTTCGTGTGGAACCCTAATCCCCAAATTAGCCACACGATTGTATGGCTAGGCCGTGTGGTGCCAAATCACTAAAACCCTAATTCCCAAACACATACGCCCATATGCCTAGAGTAAACGACCGTACAAAAATCAAATAATTTCCCCAAATCAGCCACACGGTCGTGTGGCATGAATTTTTGTCCAAAACCCTAATCCCTAATTCTAAACGACCATGTAAACCAGCACACACCTGTGTGGTCGCCCATATTATCCTGAAACCACCTCAAAACATCCTACAAACTGTGAATTCATACACCAAATTCCCCTTAAACTCTAATAGATCAGAAACATGCCATAAAAAACCTAGTTTTATGAAACTTAGAAGCGAAATCTACCACACATTCACCAAAACACTTAGAACATGTCAAGTTCCACACAATCGAGACAACAAATTGAAATTGAAGAGTTTGAACCACGCTTGATTCATGATCAGAGATGTCCAGAACCTGACGCAATGACAAAGAAACTGAAGCTCTCTTAAAACCATAACACAACTGTTTGCAAAAAGAATAAAGAAAAAAAGAAAAACAAAAAAGAAACAAAGAAAGGGGAAGAGGAGAACATCTAGAAAGAAAGAAAAGAAATAATAATAAAAATAATAAAATAAACACTAAGTAAAGAAAATAATTATCTAAACCTTTAAAACAAAACAAAAGAAATGGTCTCTCAAAACACTCTTGAGGACTTGAACCCAGGACCCAAAGGCACACTAACACATTACCAACCACCGGACCAACATGCCCATTCTGTCACGTAAATGCGCAACTAAACACAACAGGACAACCTACTCACTAACCCTAAGCACAAAGCTCAAAACTTCTAACCCCAAAATTAAGGGTGTCACAACACACCCCTTAAAGAAATTTCGTCCCCAAAATTTCCAACTAACAGAATAGTGGCATAACACAAGCTAACCATTATGCTCCCGATACCACTCTAGTCTTGAAGCGCTACATGCTAGACTTGATTTCAAGACCAA